>NW_024364270.1:660192-926465 GCF_014805655.1 Passer montanus | reverse complement strand
AAGGGGGGGAATCCGGGGGTGGGGGGGAGGAAAAAGGCGAAAAAAAAAAAAGCCCTATGCGACTTTCTAGTCACCCTCCTCTCCCCCAGCCCCAGCATCTAGGGGCAGTTCAGGGGCTGGGCTGGTCAAGATCGGAGGCGGCAGCAGCGCCCGGTGGGACCCGACACATGCACACACACGCGCGCACACAGATTGAGATATAGCGAGGGCTCAGAGAGGAGCGAGACAGGAGAGCCCCGTTCCCTGCTCCTCGCTTTCGCAATTTCAAAATCAGCTCGAAATGACCCAGCGAGCGCTGGTTGGTCGGAGCCGCGCTGCTCCATGTTCCCCATTTACATTGAAAAGCCCCAGCTCGCTCCCTGCACAATAGTGGAAGTCCCGAGGAGGCTCCGCGGTTCAGCCGCGGGCAGCAGCGCCGTGGCTGCGGGGTCCCCCCGCCGGGGTGCCCGCCGGAGCCCCTCGCTACGCCTCTGCACCGCCTCGCCGGGAAGCAGCGCACAACAAAGCCCCCCCGCCCCGTCGCCAGGACTCCTTGCAGCACAATACGTACATGTACATGCCTATAACACTATAGATCTGCGGCTCTACGTATCTATGCGATACTGACTTGTGGTTGTTTCCTGGGTCTGCCTCGTCCTCTCTTCTGAGGCTCTGCGGTTGCAGGTTGCTCCTGGGCAGCAGTGGAAGGCTGACCGGGTCCCTCACCTTGTGCACTCATCGTGACTTCTGCTGCTCAGCCTGAAACCAGTCTCTCCAAAGCACCTTGAAGGGGGGGAATCAAAACGAGCTCTTGCTGCTTTTGCTGCTCGCTGCCACCACCACACCGGACGTCCTGGTGCTGCCAAAAAGGAGAAGAGAAGGGGAGGAGGAGGAGGAGGAGGTGATGGTGGTAGTGGTGTTGGTGGTGGTGGAAGAGGAGGGGGAATGAATCTCTCTTACAATTTAGGAATGGTTAGTAACATGAAGCAATTCAAAAGAGGAGAGGTTAAAAAAAAAAAAAGGCAGAGTAAATTGCAGCCCTGGAAATGCAAGGAGAGAGGGAAATAGTCCGAGGGTAGTCGGGAGCAAACCAAGAAGAGGAAAAAAAGTCCTACAAATTGAAAGCAAGTGGTGGCTATCGCGCTTAGATCGGATCAGGACAAATTAAGATAAGACACACTGAAAATGGACTGAGAACACTGCACAATCTTGCCAGAAGCATGCACCCTGGGAAGACGGGGATTTCGGCAGCAGCGGGAGCAGCGCGCAAAAGGAGCGATCATTTAAAAATAATAATAAAACGATTTGGGAGATTGGGAGGGAAAAAAAGGGGGGGGGCGGTCCTGGGTTCGTGTCTGTGATGCGAGCTCCTGGGACTGGAAATATTATTATGCGAGTCCTGCCCACGGACTAAACTAGGATGAGGGTTAAGGGAGGGAAAAAAACCCCAAAACCAACAACAAAAACGAAGGAAAAGAAAAGAAAAGCCACCTTTACCCGTGGGTGGAAAAACCAGGAGGGGGCTGTAGGGAAAAAAAAAGGGGTGGAAAAACCAGGAGGGGGCTGGAAGGAAAAAAAAAAGAAAAAAAAAAAAAGAGAGAGGAGGAGGCAGAGCGAAAACCCGGCGATGGGGGGCTGGCGGTCGGCCAGATAAAACACGAGCAGCACGGCAGCCGGGGCAGCGGCGGCCGAGCGCGCCGCCGCCTCACGTGTCCCGCACCGGCCCGGCCGCGCCGCCACCGCGGCTTTAAAGGGCCAGGCCGGCGGTGCGGCCGCCGGGCGGGCGCTGCCATCGGGGCGCGGGCCCGGCGCCTCGCGAGACGGCCGCCGGCGCGGTAAGATGTGGGCGGTATAACCCGACGGCGGGTCGGAGCTGTCCTGCCGGGCGGGTGACGGCAGGGGAATGACCTTGCGGAGAGCCCTGCCCCGACATTGTTCTTCCTAGGAGCATGGCGGGGCCGCGGGCTGCGCCTCTTGCCGGAGCCCGTAGGCAGGATGTCCAGCACAGCCCTCGCCCTCCGCCCGTGCTCGGTCCGCTCCCGTGCGAGCCATGGTTAGCAGCCCTCCGCTGTGGCCACAAGGAGATGGATGGCCACAACGGCCAGGGAGGACCCCCCTGTCCCTGCGTCCCCCCCACCAAAAAAATGTTCACACCTGGGCTTCATGTGCAGCTTGGGCATTTCCTCCAGCCCCTCTCCTCCCACAAGGTCTTGCACTTTGGCTGACTGCCACCCCTGTAGTAACTGTCTGGTGACATCCTTTCTCCGCTACTCGGGGCTGGACAAGCGCAGGAGAGCGCTCAGAAGGAAAAGTTGCATTATCGTATATAATACTGAAGAGGGCAGAGATACTGCTGCAACACTCCTTGTGCAAGCTATCGAAATACAGCCAGTTTTCTTGACACCTTATAAATTCTGATGTCTACTGATAAATAAGGAAACAGGCAGAAAGTTACTACAATCAAACACATGCAGTCATTGACCAGCAAGGACTGTGCTGAGGAGACAGCTGAGTTATTTTCTATGGAATAGAAAAAGTACACTGCAGACAGATGGGCTAAAGAAAGAGTAATCCTAGAACACTTCTTAAGGCTGAAAATATTGCCAAAGTGTTCTTAATCCAATCACAAGAATCCCAAAGCCTGCTTCACTCCCATCCCCAAAAGCAACCAGCTATGGAAGATAGACACAGTCCACCTGTTCAATCTAACAGCTATCAGAAAAGCCTTGTAGTCCCACTGCATTTTTTTAAAATATTCAGTTCACATCTATTCTATACATCAAAAGAATAAGCTGCTGTATGCCATCAGGATTCCAAATGGAGGTTGTGAAGTCTTTAGTTTAAAGTGCAGCAGCACATGACTTTTATAACATCCATTAATCTCTTTAAAGCATATTCATGTGTCCATTTCTCTGGAAGAAAGTGTTACATGCAATTGGTAAAACCCTGTTGCTCCAAAACATCCGTCCCTACAGAATCATCCTATATGGGCTATTAATTGTATCACTAGTCTTCCCTTGAGCAGTTCTAGTAAAAATGCTATAGTTCAAAGGCTTTTTACATACAGCCATAAGCAAATAATTTTCACATGAGATCAGTATTCCTAAGCCCACTGTTCGAAAGCTGTTCTGGACAAGAAGAGCCTCAATCCTTGCACTGTGCCCAGCACAACGGAGTTTGGGTCTTTCTACAGTCTGACTGCAGATTCACCATCATAAGAATCAGTATCTAAGATCTAAACATTTGGTCTTTCATTTCTTTGAAACCGTCCTGATTCCCTCCTTAACCAAAAGTGCTTAGACAATAAATCAATTCCTTGATATTGATACTCCTTATGGCAACTCTGTGGATACAGAGCTGTCTAGACTCATCAAAAAACTTGTTCTTATGTCATTTATATACAGAGTACCTTAACCCAGGTAAGCAACATGACATCCAGAAGCCAGAAAACCTGACTTCCTCAAGTGGATGATGGAAGCTGGGGAGCCAGAAACAGCTCTTCATTTTTTTCCAGGTTCCTTCCCAAAAGAGATGTGGTAGCTGTTCCTTCCATTGTTCCAATCCATTCTCTGACAGTATAGCTGCATTTGCACAATATTCAGTAAAAACACCAGTGAATACAACTGTATAATTAATCAAAGGGACTACTGCAAAGTCACTGGAGTAGACATGACCTACTTTCCACCACCTTTGGTCTGGGATTGAAGCTTTGGTCTATTAACAGAAGTATTAATTATCAGTGTTTGTTTTGTTTTGTTTTGTTTTCTGGAACCATTCATATTAGTATAGGAAATTTATAGACATAAAATCTGGCCTGATTTCTAGTCTCCATGAGTCTTAAACTCAGGGCATTTCCAGAGAAATCAGAGGAACTTCCTAGAAAATTAAGAAGAAGACAATGAAAAATAATGTGCAGATTTTGCTACCAAACCCAGAACACTTATAAAGAGGCCATTTGTTATTCTGTAATCAATGTGATGGCTTGTAGAGGTTTAACTGGCCTCTCTTCCCAGAGGAGATTTTTTAAACTGTGCATCAGAACAAAAACCAAGGTTGCAGGAAAGTATCTTTTAGAAAGATGGAAAATTGCAGGTTAAATAGGCCTTGGAGAGTATAAATAGCAGCAATAAATAGCTTCCCTTGCTCACTTCTTCATCTATTTCCTTTCTCAAAAACCCACAGATGCAGAAGAAATCATGCTGTATGATCACAGGGAGATGTCACCCACAGACAGCAGCCAAACATAACCCATATATAAGTACAACTAACCCCACCAGTCCGTGAGCTCAGATGGTCGCAACTGACAGTGCTTTACACAAGCAGAGAACTTTATTTTTTACAAGTTGCTACTGAAGGTCTGTGATGCCAGCTGTGTGATAGGAAGCGTGTCCCCAACTTTATAATGCCTGCTCACTATGTACAAAGGAGGGCAGAGTCAGGACACCCCTCTGCTCCGCTCTAGCGGGTCCTGTTTTCTCCATCCTAGTTCTCTTGGAGTGCAAACTGCTCAAAAGGGGCAGTGATAGTAAGTTTAAGGCCTTAGCTCAGGGGAAGCAGCAGTTTTTTAACTCTGAAAGAGATCTCTTGCCAGGAATGGGAGAGCAGATGGTAAAATTCAGAAGAACTTTTTTGACTGTTTCCTCCATATTTCAAGAAGCTTACAGTTCTGCAATGCCTCAGAAAACTCCTTAGAGCCTTGGCCTACCAGGGCTGCAGGCTGCCATGTCTGAAAGGTTGTATTTTGAGTGGATATTTCACTTCTGTGGCCAGATAGGCCACAGATATTTATGAGCTAGAGATACCAAAGATATTTATGTATTTAAAGGCTACAGTGGGTACTCAGGGACCTGGGAATCCTGGTACTCTGCCTCTAGAGAACCAGTCAGTGCAGGAGAAGTACATCTTGCAAACATTGTCTACATTTGTGGGAAAACTTAATTTTTGTTTTTCCCTGGTTCTTTTAGAATGTGCTGCCTGTGGGGATACAAGAGGGAGGAGAAAAGCAGACACATGAACCTTGAGTGCACCTATGAGATGGGCCAGGGTGTATCACCATTCTTGCACTCTTTTCATCCAGCTGGTGGGACCAAGAGTGGCTGCTGCTTCATAATCAGCGACCTGGAGATGGCTCTGAGAATGTTTTAGGGAAGCATGACTGTGACTGACAAAAAAGACCCAGAAAAGAATATTAAGGCTCACTCTCAGGCTTTGTCTGCACTGGGGAATTTCTTCCCTCCTCCAAATTCCCACCATTGCCAATATGAATGCAGCTGCACAATTGTTAGAGATGTTGTGAGGCATAATATATGAGTTTTCATCTAGTCAGCCATTTGCAGTACTGTGTCAATTAACCCTCCTCAGAGCAGGGTTAACTGATACAGTGCTGAAAACGGCTGCTGGAGCTGAAAGCTGTCTATACTAAGGTTCCCATTGTTGCTAACTGGTGCAGCTGCAGTGGAATCAGTCCACGTGGGATTATTTGGTAACAATTCTCCAATAGAAACTGCTTCAAAATGCAACACAGCCACCTAATGGGCCAAAACATGCTTCCACTGCACCTCAACAGCTATGCACCCATGCTGTTGCCATTCATAATGGGATTTCTTTCGGTCCAGAAGGTACTTTCTGCATTTCTGTATTAAGTACTCAGTATTTCATCTCAGCAAACTGGTGTTCCTATCACCCCCATAGAAATGCCTCTGCTCATTGGTTCTTACTAGCTGTGGACTTGAAGATGTGTTGGAGTCAGTTTTCTGTTGGTGTCTTTTCATTGATCCATACACTCAGTCATTCAAGATTTGTGCTTTCATGTGTGGAAACCTTGTCATTTGTTTTTGGTTGTAATTTCTTTGTGCAGATCTAGTTCTTTAATTTGTGGCTGGAATCATAGTTCACTAAGAGTTTTGCTTTTTTCCCGCTTAACAAGTAAAGCCTTTTTTGTGTAGAGCAGCACCATGAAGACTCACACTGCTTTCTGAGGGAGTAAATTTCTATTTTGAATGAGCAGAGGTGGCAGAATCAGTCCCACTTATTTCCATGTACTTTAGGAAGCAGTTATGAAACAGGCTGGTGAAATGGGTGTTTCACCCTCTGCTGAGTAAGACTAATACTTCTGAAAAGCCCCTCTCTATCCTTCTTCTACATCCATGTCCAACACTAACTAAAACATGGAAGTGTTGGTTGGCATTTGTTACACTTTTGAACCACTATTTATCAGACAGATGCTGGCAGTCAGGTTTTTTTAAGTGCAGTTTGCAAGTGTGAAAATGTTGAAGCCTAGGCTCAGCAAAAATCTCAGTGAAGAACTCTAGCTCACTAAAGCCTCTGATTAATGACAAGCAGGTTTCAATTCATGCATGATATCTTATGCAAATACAGAACACAGCTATTTGCAGAATTCTGGGCAACTGCATATGCCTATGAATATCTACAGAGGCTTGACATACCCACCCAGGGAAATGGCAAAGGGGCAGACCCAGAGGAGCTGCAATCCACAGCCTCCCAGCTGTACTGGTGAGCACTAGAGCTTAGCTCAGGGTGTTGGGATGTTGAGCAAAACTGATTTGGCAGAAACTTGGATACAGCTGAGTATTTTGAGAAAGGGGAAAGGAAGTGGCTCACTCTTGCTTCATTCCTGATACGGCTGTGATGGCTGTTTCTCGCTCCCAGAGATCCCTTTGGACACAGGGAGTGGGCACAGTAACTGAACTGCCTGCAAAGCAGGTGTGACAGCTGTCTGTGGAAGGAAGGAGCAGCTCCATACTGACTACCCTTTAGCTCAGGTTGAGCTGTGGGGATGCATGGTAAGGTTGTCAGCTCACAGTTGTCATACAGCTTGGTAAACCTGTTTATATGTTTGCTTAAATGGTTTTCGTTAATCTCCTGAAGGGTTCTTACAAAAATACCAAATAACTCCCATCCCAAATCCCAGTGGAACTGGATTTCTCTTCTCCCTTACCCCTATTCCTTTTCCCTTCAATATTAGGCTCAGTATCTTGCATATGGCTTTATATGAAACCCAGTGATTAAAACTACTTAAGACTGGCTCATTTTTCTCTGCAATGAGTTCAGTTATTTCCTTTTTATACCTTCCAGAATTTACTATACCATATCTAAATATTGGCTGCAGTCCACATGTTTTAGATCATTCTCTATAATGGTCCTGTTGTTATAGAATCCTTTGTGTGTGTGTGTGAGAAAGAGAGAACATGCATATGTGTTGGAAGCAAGACAGGGTGTTTAGAATTGCTTGGAAAGAGAAATCAGGGTATACCAATTCCGTAAGGGATTTCTGAACTGATAACATAAAAGTGATAAAAGTAATTGAGCACTGACATTATAGACCTCCAGTTCATTACCTTCTATGTGTGATAAGTAGTATTTCTGATCCCAAAATGTTACTATCCTATAGATATTCTACCAATATATCACTCATTCAACTTTTGTTGCTATATAATTTTACAGATCAGATTTATTGTTGTCACATTTACTGATTTTTATTTGTATTCTAAGTGTAGGTCCTTTGACTTGAGTCATACGTGTCAGTCAATGGTAAGCTGCATAGAGACTAAACTAAGGCAGCATCTGAAAGTCCTTACTCATAATACCAAAAGCTCATTGCCTGCTGATGACCTGCATGTTCTCTGTACGTTCTTCAGCAGGTAATATGGGTAAATAAATGATCCAAGGAAAAAACAGGAAAAGCATCATTTGTCAAACCATAAGCTTTAACCAAACACTCCAGAAAGTCACAGTGTCCTAATGTATGGCTAGAACTTAGGAGGAGGTAACTGAGAAATGCCTCTCTACTTCCAGGACAAAATTGAAATCAGTAGCCCTGCTGCAGCAGGTGTCTGACTCTTGCCTGTTACTCCACGTGTACAGGATGGATTTAAGTGGCAAACAGACAGGCATGGACTGATTTTGTGTCCAGCAAGTGTGCCCTACCTCACAGCCCATCAGATAAACCAGTTCATGCTCACAGCAGGCTGGGCATCCTCCCAGATGCACTATGGAGTCACAAGAGTGGGGCAAATTTGCTCTCAAATTTCTTTCAACTTCTCATTGTGAACAAGTCTTAAAGGAGCCTGTCAGTGCTGTAAATTCAGACCTCTTTCCCATGTGGAGAAGTTCTCAACCTCCCAGAATAGAACAGATGCAGAAAACCCTGCACTAGCTACTTCACTCATGTCCCACCCTTGTAGGGCCCTGGGCTGGAGATTAGGATATCATTTTCTGCTGGAATGAATTTCATCCAAAGACAGTATACTTAGTTTCTATATATTTTTTTTCCTCCACAAGCTAAGATAAATTTCTGCTTTGGTCCATTAACAATACTTGTATTTTTAATCACAATTATTTTGTACTGTATTTTCTTTGGAAATAACAGTAATACAGTTTATGTGAAATACAAACAAATGAGGGAACCATTTTTACCTAAATGTATGAATAGCATTTTGCAATTTGTCATTGTGATATATTTATCTTTTGAACTTTAAGTGAGCTCAGCTGAAAAAAATGCTTCTCTTCATCACATGACTGGAAAATATATTACACCAGAGAAGAATATTACTGTTTTAGTTTAGAAATTAGAGGCTAAATATAATTTTCCACTATACTTACTTTCACAAAGTATGGAGTAAATTATTTACACTACAGTAAATTCTTAGTACGTATTCCAAAAGGTGGTAAATTCAGCATTCTTACTGCAATTAATGGATATTTTGTGAATGTGTGTGTTAAAACTAAGACCCTTAAGATCTTATGCCTTAAAACCACTCTAATATGGCTAGAACAAAACAAATTTGTCAACAGAATGAAGCCTGGAGGAAGGAAACTAGTACGGAACAGAAAGACACAGACTGGCCAGTGGAGTGACAACAGAGAAGCAGCTGAAGATTTGGGGTTGCTCTCTGTGTGACACCCATCCCCATCTAGAGGGGCAGCGTGTGCTGGTCACTACGGGCAGTCTTTCTAACCAGAACCCTGCACAGACGCAGAGGTGCCTGTGGTTCCCAGCCAGGTGTGCTGCATCGCTGGCTGCAGCGGAGCAGGACGGCGCAGGAGCTCCATGCGCAGGAGCTCCATGCACAGGAGCTCCATGCACAGGAGCTCCATGCCCGCTGGCTTCCCTGCACACCAGGGCATCAAGTTACTCCCGCTCCTGAGCTGCCCCAGCACACCGGGCTGCAGGGTGCAAGCTGCAGCCACAGCAGCAGTCCTTCGGCCCGTGCCTCGCTGCCTTTGCTCCCTGCGTGGCTGGGGAGCCAGGACAGGGCCGGCTGCAGCCCAGAGCAGCGCTTCCAGCAATGGCAGCTGCTCCCAGGCACCATTTTGCCCAGGGGTCATTTTGCTGTCACATCCCAGACGTGTAACCCTCGTGCGATGGGAGAGCAGCCAAGCAGCCATCAGCAAAGGCTGGGGCCGGGTGGGAGCTGTGGCTGCTGCCAGAACAATTCATCTGACACACAACCCGTTCCTTACATGCTCCAGAGCTGTACCCAGGGAAGAAGGCTGTGGGAACGGGCTGTGGGCCTGATAAATTGTCCCACCTGCCACAAAAGCTGGCGCTCCAGAGGATGAGAACCTGTTTCCTACAGTGTACAATCATCATGTTTCAAACCTGTCGTGCTTCTTTGATAATTGGGCTGCTTTTTGTCCATTTTCCCTGTGTGCATATATGGAGTGCAAAGGAAGGTCCAGGGCTTATAGCATCAGTTGGGAACTCAGGAAATGGAGACAATTCCTGTTCATTCTTGCCTGACCTAGGGCAAACCACATACACACAACAACTTGGAAGTGTTTGGATATCTACCTCCCACTTAGCCAAGCAAGAATGAAAATCTGTGCCCTATCAGGAAAACACAGATGTGAATATTCCCTATCTTCCAGGGCCATTATGAAGATGAAGACATTTCTAGTATACAGAAAAAAGGGTAATGGCAGTCATTCAAAAATCATATATATGAGAAAGGGGAGTGCAAACATAGAGGAAAAGTTGCATGGTTACCTAAGGCAAAGAAACATCTTTAGATGTTTTCAGTTGTGGCTCAGATTTGGTAAAAATATGTTTAACAAATCTTTATACTTAAAAGCTCTGTCTGAAAACATTCCTAATCTTTTATTTATTTTTTTGAATAATGATATCAGTAAGAGACCATTATATAATCACAAGAAAATTAAAGCTCTCCAGGGCATGATCTTAGCTGTGTAATTAATGAAGGTGCTTAAAAGTACAAAGTGAACCTGAAGCAAAATTTGTACCAGAACCACACCTCATTATGTTTTGCTGCTTAAGTCTGTCATAAATAGAGATGTTTATTACACATCTGCCATTTAAAGTACTTATTACATGCAGTGTTATATTTTATTTAGATTTAAAAATTTAAAAACACATGATGACAAGCTGTGTTACTATTAACACATGCCTGAGGGGCCAGGCTGCACATGCACATTGTGCCTTAGGTTATATTACAGTTCATTCACTTCAGAGTTACAAATCATTTACAGAAGTATATTGTGTAATTAGTGTGCCCAATTTCAGTCCATGGAGTTTCATTGGTGTGAAAGAACAATCAAGCCCTGTATATCCATTCACATTTATTAGGCCAAACTTTGTAGTCTGTCCTTGGAGCATCATTCCTTCCTCTGCTTTCAACAGCAAATGGCATTAAAATCTCCAGAACTTCCCAAAGCAAAAGCAGTTATTTACTTTCCATAGGATTTTTTTTTCCTTTGAGACAGAACTGACTCCAGTGTATGGGCAGAAAGGGCAAGAGATGGTGCACCAGTTATATGCTTCATAATTCTCTCTTCTTCAGGTTTCTTTTCCTGAACAGACTGCCCTCCTGGACTAGCTCCAGGGCTGGCTTTGAAGAAATCTTTCACAGAAAATTATCTTGTCCATAGTGCAGAAAATTGTGTCATTTATCTCACTTATGAGACAACTTGGAATTTACTGACAATATTTTTCAAGCACTTTTTCTTGCACTTTTGAAGTAGTACTTAGTACCCTAGTTCTAACTAAGGTCCTAAGTTAGGATCCTTAGATCCTTCTAACTAACTATTTTACTTACTGATGGAAGGAAAAACACACATATTAACACAATATAATCCTCTTCATATTATCCAAAATAGCTTTTCCATACAGCAATTGAATACGCAGAAGTCCAGCGGCAGTTCCTGGGTATATTTCTGTGTGACTGAATATGTATAACAAGTAATGCCTCAGAGATTCTCAGCTCACCTGTAGAATAAAATTCTGCATTACCTGATAGGTTAAAATGAACACAAGAAATTTTACACAGATTGAGGCAGAGTATTGTTTATCCTACCTACTGAAAGACAATATTTCATATTTATGGGAAAAGATAAATGTTTTAATGTGGGAAGGTGTTTGCAGGGTATATTTACTTGATTTTGGTCCACTTTTTTATATTTTACAAAATAGCCAAAAGCAAGCCACTACAAACAAGAACTGCTAAAATATACGCAACATACACAGTCTTTAGTGTCTAAATGTATAGTCTGTAAAGAGAAATAGCTCTACAAAAATATTAACTATGAATTTAAAAACCAGAAAGTTTGAGTTTTTTCTTCATCCTCAAAGTAAAATGTTTAAATTTCTGTCAGTCTAGTAATGAATGTTTTAAATAGAAGCATAAAAGTCACAATTTCATATAGAATTATTTATAACAGAGTATCTTATATTTACTAAAGGTTAGAATAGGTGCTACATCCATATTAGAATTGTACAAGTAGTAACTGTAATTTGATTTCTGACAATGTATAAGGGAATATTTGTGCAGTAACATCAGTACAGATGCTTCCATTGAATTGAACAGGATTCTTGGAGTGTGAATTACAAAGAAATCCCAAAAATCTAGATGCCAGATGTTTGAATGTTGGTTTATTGCAAGAGTGTATGTCCTTTAAAACAGAATATAATTATCTGGAATTATACTGTTTGACAGATTGAACACTTTCCTAAATGCATGAACTTTGTGTGAAGTAAAAAAAAATATTAAAAATTTATGGAACATTCATGCATTAATTGGCATAACTAAATAATGGAATAACAGAGCTGCATGAAATACAATACTCTCCTATTTCCAAAAGTCTCTCTCACTCCAACCAAGACAGCTTATTTTCACTGAGAATTCAATACTTCATAGGCTCAGTGCTTTGGCCAGGACCCAGCTGAGTAGGTAATTCTGTTCTTTTCAGTGGAGTTACTCACATGCCTAAAATTAAGAAGGAGATTATGTACTTTGATGGACAGAATGCAGAATACTCCAGTTCTTTTCAGAGTCTCATCAGCAGGCTGCATATGTTGACACTTTGAATTTTGTTTTGCAGTATAGGGCTGCATAGATTTGAAAAGTAGAATCAGGAGGGAAACTAATGAAACAAGGAATAAGGAGTTGAAATTCATCTGAGTTTTGATCCTAAAGTGACCACCAGACTGTTTTTGTAAGATTCTGCCACTGCTGCAGTCATCAGAGAAGTCAACTGAAACCATCTTAGTTTTGAAGGTAAGTGCTATTTGTATTGCATTACATTAACATTTAGGGCAAGCTGCACAGCTCTACTAATTTTGCAGGGACACTGTAATCTCAATACAGGGATAGTGTGAGGAAGACAGCAGAGTACAGGGATATTTAGGAAAGATAATTTCATTCTGAAGTCATGATTTGATAATTGATTTTGTTCAGTGGGAAGAACAACCTTCTCAGAATTGTATGCTTTTAAAAGAAGCCCCACTATGTCTTGAAAAATGGATGGCTCTCCATCAGCAATCATATTAAGCCTGTCCTTCTAAGGAAACAATCCACTAACTTCAACCATACTTGAAAAAACAAAATCTAAAAAATAATTAGGCTCCTACAAGTAGCTAAGGGAGATCTACATGAATACTCCAAGAGAAGGAAAGTTGGGCAGAATTCAGGTGCAATAGGTTAAATTTGAGAGTAGCCCTTTATCTAATCATTACAAATGATTGACTGGTCATTCAGAACACCCAAACTTGCTGCAAAACTCCTCTGTTTGTCTGGTAGAGAAAGTCAAATGTGGGACTGTTCCCAGCAAAAAGGAGGAGGAAAACCAGAGGATAACCAACACCTACAGGGAGTGTGTTCAGGCTTAATTAGATATTCATAGAGCAGTGTGCATGGATGCTCCCAATTTAGAAGGCAGGTGGAGCTTTAGAAGGCAGGTGGAAAGATACAGAACCCTGTGGCAGAGCAGGAGTGTGGGAAACAGTATGAATGAAGCAAAATGGGATTCAAGTGGTCGGTGTTCATGGGTAGGAACTCCAGTTATAGAAAGTACTTTTTTTCACATTTAAAACAATAGAACAATACACACTGAAGAAACAGTTATTAGATACAAGAAATATGATGTTGGGAAAAGTAATAAAAAGGAGATAGAGGAAGTTATTAAAAAGGAGTATTAAGAGAAGCCAAACCACGTTTATGTGCTAATTTCCTCTAAGAAATTTTACAGTGTTTGAAAACTAAAAATTGCTTTTTGGAAGCAACTATCAAGTGTTCTCATGGATTCCCACGGAACAATACTCTGAGACATGATGGACAATACAACATAGTGAACGGGTAGACAGACACAGGTGCAGAGTTACTGGCAGCTCTGCTCTGAAAGCAGATCCTTCATTCTCATTGTGGGTTTATTATTAACACGCGTTTCCGCTTTCCAATGAGTTTTACATTTTTATTTACTTTGGGAACACTGCTCATGTTCCTGAGATGTTATTTTGAAAGAAGATGCCTCAAATTCAATTAGAAGAATGGCACCTCAAAGATATATTCTTTTGCATGTTTGTCTTATCTCTTTTGCAGAGAGAGGCATCCACAAGAAGAACTGAGTCTCCTTCCTTCATTTATATTGCAAAGGGTTTTAGCACAACAGTGGAATAAATTCCTTAGACAAAAAAATACTGCCTCTCCTGACAGTTTAGAAGATGTTAATATCTTGGGGCCAAAATTTAAAGTTTTAACTTGATTCTTATTCTTCCACTCCTTGGGTAGAACTTCATATGTTTTAACAGTTTTGCCTAAGGCAAAACCTCAGGATTCAACTCTTAGAGAACAGCAAGTATCTTAAAAATAATCCTAAATTCAAGTAAGATCCTTCAGGCCGAAACTATTCCAGGATCTACAGGAGAGATCATCATAAGTCTTTAAGCAAAAAACTGAAACATCATTATTTAAGCCTGGGAACACTGTTTTAAAGCAACACTCTTTGATGTTCTAGAAAAATGTAAACAAAAGATGTAATTTGTGAGGTTGATAATTGATCAAGTTTTCAGAGTGCAAAATAGCCCTACAGGAATCTGGTAGAAGTATCTGAAATTACTGTAGGGAAGAAACTTGATCTTATTTTAAACGTAATTAAAGCCTTCTGCATCTCCACAAAACCTCCAAAACCCTGGGGATCTCTGATGGTTTACCCTCTGGGGAGAACACACAGATATGAATTTTAATAGTGTCTTTTGGTAATGTGGTGGATAAAGACAAATTGATTACAGCAGTCTGGAAAAAAGCAGGTGATGTGTTACCAGGGCCATTGGGTTCTTGTTTTCCCAGACATGGTGAGGGCCACCCAGATTGTAAAAGAAAGCTGATATCTTTAAAAACTTGATTTGGGGCTTGATATGGCATTCTTATTTCCGGATACACTGGATTATATCAAAAGAAAAATAAGACGTATGATACAGATTCTGTTCTTGTGTACACTAAAGCAAATCTAGGCTAAAACTTCTGACACCAATGGATTTGCCTCAGATTTATGCCCAATAGAAGAGCAGTACTGTCCTTCTTATTGTAATGTCTATCATTATTATCTGACAAGCACTGTGAAACCGAAAAAGAGTAAAAGTCTGAGAAATCTGAACTTTGCAATAAGTGTTTCTACAAATTTGCATGGAATACCAAATAGAATATTCTTGTAGAAGTCCCTTATGATGATATTTGTGCGTGGTTGCAGAGGACGTGGTTATTTTAATTTTGTTTCCAAGAGAAACTAGGTGTGCATTCTGATGGGACATAAAGTGAGTTTGTAGTGACAACTGTAGGCTCCTTGCACTCTATTTCTTTCTACATCATTTGGAGTTATACTATTACAATTAGAGAAAGACATATTAACTGAAAAGACAATTCAATAACATGCCTGAATATCACAGCAGATGGAAAGATGAATGCCAGTCCTATTGTTCAATTATCTATCCTTGAACTTTGTCTAATTTTGCTGATTGTTATTTGGTACATGTGAATATACACATATCAGTTCAAGTTTGCACATATGGATCAGCTTGACATTTGATCTGCTTTCAGATCTAGGCACTTTTCAGTACCATAGGTATCTCTGCAGCCTGCCACAGAGCCATGAACTTGGTGTGCTGGGGAGCCTCACTCCTTCCAGTATTCCATATTAGCCTTGCTTTGAAAAGGACATGGACTCAATACAAATACAAACTAATTGTTCCTACAGACGTGTGGCCCTGGAAAGCTCTGCTGAGCTGCATCTAACTGGAAAAAATAAAACACCTCTTTCTGTGCCATGGGAAAGCCAAAAACTTTGCTTTTTCAGATGCACAGGGTTGTCCCTTAACTGGGCTAGAAATGAGGTAAATAATTTAAAACAACCACAAAGAGAGAAATCCTGAGTGGTCATCCTGTCTGTCAAGACTGTTTATATTTCTAAGTTAATGTTAAGTAGTCCTCACCCAGATCACAGCACCTACACTGAAAACAGCAAGTGGAACTTCCTTAACCACTAGAATGAAGTCACGCTTGGCCTTAGATTCTTATTTACATTTTGCAATGGCACAACCTTTACAGAAAGAATAGAGAAAGCCCGTCTTCTCCCTCATTCCAGTAATCTTCAATCTGGAAGTTAGACTGCCCTGCCAGCAGAGCTGGGGATTGACCCAGGTCTTTTGTGTTGAAAGTGCATGCTCAAAGCATTATATCAAAGGCAAGATGGCAAGGCTACCAGAACTGGAGCCTTGTTTCAGGAGATAAATGAGCTGTGCTGGGTCCTGAAGAAAGGACTCTTGATATCCTTCTTCAAGAAGTGCCAGGCTGCAGATGCAGAGTGAATGGAAAGAGCTCCTAGAGGAACAGGCTTTATGAGATCCACGGGGAAGCAGGTGTACAGTATTACCCATGTCCTTAAAATGTCTCAACTGGCCAATTCCAAGCTTCTAGAGCAGGTTAACTTGTCAGCTGTTCTGAAAGCCAGCTCTTCCCCTACTGCAGAGGGAGCATGAGCATCTAGCACAGAGCGAGCGCCAAGGAGCAGATGTCAGAAGGCTGGTGTTGCAACAATTAACTTTTAGGCACTTGAATCCTCACTGAATCTGACCTTCTGCATCTGTGAACCACTTTGGAAACCAAACCACTAGCCTAAATTCTTCAGGTCTTGCAGAATGGTGCCTGCATACCTGAAAGGATCGAGGTTATTCACCTTGCATTTACAAAGGGTGTGCTGGCTTAGCTGCCCATGTCTACAAGTTGTAGGTATCCCAGGTGTCTGGCTGCATTCCTCTGTCCACCCAAGGAACATGAGATACAAATAGGCAAATATTTAATTTTATTTGATTTGGGGTTTTCTGTGCAAGGTCTGAAATTACACAGGTCTGTAATGGAGACTTTTCTTCTGAATTACAAGCCAGTGATATACCTTTATATCAATACTATTAATTTATCCAAATAGGTGCTAAAAAGGCTTAGCTGGTATGATACAAGTTAGTATCAATCTTTTGATCCAAAGCTCATTTTATTGTATATTTTAAAATAATATTATATTATGCAACTCTCAACCTGCATCAATCTTTCTCCTCAATAAAATACAATATAGTAATTCACCTCTAGAACAGCAGAATGTTTTCATCTTGTAATAAGCATCAGTGCACGGTAAACAAAGAGATGATGATGTTTTCCTACACAACAGAGTGAGTCTTTCACATAAGAAGTTGGGAGAGGACACTGTTAGGCACACAGAAATTCTGTAAGAACAGATGTTGATGTCTTTTCTGATAGATTTATAAGACTGGGACTTACTGGCTTCAGAGAGTGACTCAAAAACCAATCAAGACCAATTGAAGTGATACTATGTAATATCTGTTTGTCATATACTTATATATCATGGTATGATTTTACAGCTTATTTGCAATCTAGCAGAGTTTATACAATTAAAACAATGATCAGTTAATATAGTATGACGACAAAAACCTACACAATAAAAGTGTCTCCATGACTTCTAGATGCAAGGATATAGATTTCCCACAGAGTTGTGGCAGAGTCTGTAAATTACACTGTTTGTTTTTTTCCTTCTTTCTTATTTTGCTGTTGAGATGAAACATTAACTAGTTTCTTCTATCCCATTCCAGCCCTGGATAGCTGTACTCATTACAGAGCTAACCATAATATGCTAGCATCTAGGCTGCCATTTTTCGGTGATGTTAGTGATGTTGCTGGAAACACTGACAAGAACTACCACACCATGGCTTAGAATTATCAGAAAGTAACTGAGCAACATGCATATTGATGTGGAGTACAATCCCATCTCCCAGAAGGCCACTGACTGATGAAGGATCACAAACCCAAACAGAAGGAAGCTTCAAGTCAATTTACTGGCATATAATGCTCCCTGTGCTTAATTGTTTATATCAAATACTGGTAACTTCCAATAGAATAAGTTCAGCTTCACAAGTTGAGGGTTTGTAGTTCTACAGCTCTCGGTCTTTGTTCAGTATTTTAAACTGAATATATATAGTTGTAACCATCTAGTTGCTTTCTTTGTGCTTGCTAAGTTCATGGTCTGAAACTTGCAGCAATCAGTTCCTTTACCTAGCTGCTTACCACATTAAGTCATATTGCAAAATCCATTCACATTTGAATAACCTTCAGTTACACCGAGAGAGTAGGCATCATATTTGTCTTCCCAGCACTGTTCACTACAGCCTGCAAAAAGACACAATAAACAGTTCCTGTCTTGTAATTTGCCTTAGCTGGATCTCCCATCTGACAGACCTTCCAAGGAATTACCCAACTGTGCCCTGCTTTCTTGCCTTTATCGCTCAGAGTTCAGATTTGATCAACCTATCAGTCGCTTTGACAAGCTACAATAAAGGGGAAAAAAGCCACACAGCTATAATTACACATTGCTCTTTCTAAAAATGTGACCAACTTTCAAATGCTATCCAACATGTGAGAAACTCACTGGCTTAACAGTACTGCTGCCAGAAAACTAGCAGGAGCAAAATTAGCCAGCTGAGAATATTAATGAACTTCAAGAGAGAGAACTGGAGACCTGTCTTCGAAGAGAGCAGCAGAAATAATACAGTTCTGTAGTATGGTTCTCCCGTGATGAACTTGCTGTTCCAAAAGGCAGTATACTTTCAGAGCCTGGCAAAGCTGGCAGAAGGAAACATCCAGTCAAAGCCTGTAACTCAGGACCAAGTTTTCCAACTGCTTGGGCAGCTTCTGACTTGTACAGGTAACAGTGAAGAGCAGTGGATTCATATTTCACAGAGCTCAGGTACAATGCAAACACTGATGAGGGTCTCCTGAGAATAATTTGTGGGGTTTTCATGTACTTTTTTTTCTCTTTAACAATACTGGCAGTAATCTGCAAGGAGGTCTTTGCTCCCTGTGGAACTTTTTGACTGGTTTCTGTTTACAGAATCAAAATCAGAATCAGTGTGGAGAGATAGGGAAAGCACGAAAACTGAGGCAGAGCAAACAGCAAACAGGTAATTACCAACCCTTGCTGGTACCAAACAAAACCTTTCCCATTAGCTGTTGTTTACTCCCCCTATGTAGTAGGTGCTCTGTCTCTCATTTTTCACAATCCTATAGATGAGTTAACTGAGGATCTATCTCTATAAAATAGGGAATCCATTTTAGTAGGTTGACTGAGTTAGTTGGCTAGTCCTCCCATTGGAGCAATTTGCTAACAGCAGGAGTGTATCCAGCAAAATGTAGCTCTTCACACAGACCTCCCAAGTTGTCCCATCTCTCCATCAGAGAAACTTTTGTGAGGCCTGGGGAAGGGAGAGTCCTTCTGTAAAAATATAAATAAAAATGCCATGTCTAGGTGGAACCCTGGAAAAATTCCATGGAAGACTACCTCATTATGAACTCTTTTCCTACACACTGTACACTAATCTGAAATATTAAAGAGCAAGGCAGAATATTAATGGAGAAAGCAGAGAGCCTTCAAGTAAGTGGGATCTGGACTCATTTGCTTTTGCTTTTTCAGATTATCTAGGAGATATTTGGTGAGAGATACAGCTGCTGTGCCTCATTTTCTCCACAGAAAATAAAAATTAATTAATGCCAGTGATGTGCCTCCCAGAACCATCCGGACAGATAATTTACTAGGATTTACAAAAATCTGGTAAGGAGGAGTGATGTATTTTTAAAATAAATAAAGTAAGTGTGGCTCACACTCCAAATGGCTAGTGCAATACACAGAACAAGGATTAGCCTGTAAGCATAATCCTTAACATTATTCTGTACGATGTGCAGTATCCTGCTTGGAGATGCTATCTTCTTGTCAGCACTTTTCTTCAAAATAGTTACACTATGAAATTTACCTCAAAGCAGCTGACTGAGCAGGAATTGAATGTGTTTGGTTGGCAATTGTTTTGAAGGTTTCTCAGCCTTGATAGTTCCCCCAGAGAACTGCATTTGCTTTAGGCAATCCTTAAAGCTAGCAAGAGGAGAGGTACACAAAGGCAGTTTTGATGCTGTTAAAATGGTTATATTGGGTTGTGCATTTGACTTGGCTTTCAGGAGAGAATAAAATGGTTTATATGGGCTTGGGTGAGAGAACGACTTAAAAGTGCAAGTTATGCACCTGGACTATTAAGCTATTTGTCCCTGTGTTCTTTAATACCTGGCTTCTGTGTCCAAAAACACACACAGGAGTATTTTCAGGCTTGGGATATATTATAGTCTCTCATCAGTTAAACAAGTGGGACTGAAAAATACCAGGTTCTTACTATTTCTTTTCTCTAATGCCTGTTTCAATAGAGATATGAGTTCTGGGAGCACTGTATGACTTCATGCTTTTTTTTTCCAGAAGTAATGATAAAGAAGTAACATGAAAGACTAGCCCAAACAAAATCTTTGGACTAGGAGATGAACCAGATAAAAGACATACATTTCCCAATTCATTGCTATTTGTGCTTGCGAATTTTTGGCAAAGCAAGTGCTCCCTTGAGTTCCCAGATGCCCTATTTAATTGGAAATCTTAAAGGCATAACCCAAAGTTATCTTAAAGGCATAACCCAAAGTATGGGCAATGTTTCATGAACAAAGGAAATAGGAAAATATCATATATTAATCACCATTTCTGAGTGCAAGAACGTTTTAAATTCATTTTGGTTTATATTTAAGAAAAAATTTGCATGCAAACTTGCCAGGATGTATGTTGGTCAAAATGTATTGTGCTCCCCTAGAAGGAGCCAGGGAGGGAGAATATAAACTGCAACATTCCCTGGGCTTCTGCAATATTGCATCTGCTCTCAATTAAAGTGAGATGTGGTTTCTAGGGACTGTATCTATGGTATTTATCTTAGAACCATATTTTTTTATTATTTTGAAATGATTTTATGAATTGCAATTGTAGCTTAAATAAAGGCGTGTTACAGTAGTGACCATATTGTCTGCATATTCCTTCTGTTGAGAATCCCAATACATATCATGTTACTGTCAGAGATTTAAGGAACAGCTATCTATGAAGTACCAGGACATGAACAAGACTTAAATAATTAAATCCACTACATCCACAGCAGACAATCTCTATTGAGGAACAAAAGGAGGGAAAATGTACATGCTTTCAAAAGCCTAGAGAAAGACACCTGGCAAACCACTGTCACCAGGTTCTGCACAGTGGAAAACAAATACAGACAAGCCTTGCACGTAAAACTCTAAACTTTAAATGCATAAAATGGGGTTTCATCCAGCTGCATTTCTTTTTCCATCCCCCTTCCTCTGAAGCCAATGGGGAACTTCCATCTCAGTCAGTGACCAGCTCAAGCATTAACATGCAAGGACCAAAAAAGGACATTCTGTTTAAGAAGGATAAAATCGACTAATAAATTCTAATTCAATCCCAAATAGTTCCCAGAAACAGGTCTATTCATACTTGCCATGTGAAATCACTGCTCGCAGCATATGGCCAGCTGTCAGATGACCTGTGTTACGGCATGTTTCTGCTCTTCCCTGCCTCTGAATGGTTTGTTAATATTTACCAGCTTTGTGTGAAAGGGATGGTCATAGCCAAAATTCATTCCCTCTGCCCTTTCTCTTGTCAGCACTGCCAAATTGTTACCCCTCCTCTCTGGTTTATGGTACAACCAGATAGCTCTGCTAGCTGCTAAGCAAGGTGAAAATACTCACCTTATGCTTATGATGTAAGGAAAAAAGGAGGCCCCAAACCAAGTATTGAGAGTTCCATTATCCACCCACAGCATCATCCCACACTGCCAGATGTCCTCTCTATCCTGCAGCTCAAAACATTCATAGAGTCTATCGGGGCTATAGCATGCTTAGCCCCACACACAGAAACTGGAATATAAGAGCAGAAAAACTAGACAATATGAGTGCTTGAAGACTCCAGAGAGCATAGGTACTTCTGATGAAGTGACCTTTACAGGGTGACTTGAGGGTCCAGAATGAGCTTGGTTGATGAGTCAGTTTGACAGCCAGCTCATCTTGTTCTTTGGACAGATCACAGATGTGTCCCAAGAATCTAATCAGGATAATTCCCTGCCAGGAATATGTTGATTACAGAATACAAAACACAAAAATCAAGTCTTCAAAGCTCTAATAGGTGCAATAACAAAGGAAAAAATACTTTCTGTTCTGTTCTGCTTTTAAGGAATAGCCCTGCCAGCAAAACCACAGAAATGTCAACAAGCCCATCACTTAACCAATATGAGCTTTGCAAAACTATGCTGGTTTAATTCACATACTTTCAAAGAAAAGGTTTAGTCCAGAAATGTCTCCCCAAAAGAAGCATAAATTATCCAGAATATTTAGGCAGAAGACCATGCAGTAACCATGGCCATATAATGAGGCATTCCCATTTTTGAGTGGTTGAAAACACTCTCTTTTTACACAGCAGCCACTACAGAGAAAAAGGTAGTGACCGCTAGTTACCAGTCAAGGTGAAAGTTTAAAACACTCTCTTTTTACACAGCAGCCACTACAGTCAGGGTGAAAGTGAGTACCGTTTCCAAACCCAGCAGTCCAAGGTGACTATTGTTAGCCAGGTTAATATGAAAAAGATTGCTTTTCAAAGCTGTGTGCTGCATTAATATTGAAATAACAACTTCTAATTACAGCACAGCATATTACAGTTTCTCCTGTGCTGTAACCAAAATATTTTGGAAGAGGAAATAGCTGAGAATTTCTGTATTCCAGAAAAAGGGCCAAGAAGCAGAAAGAGCAGGCAGCAGTTTGTGGTTTCAGTTGAGCCTGCCCACTTTAATTGTTAGTATCTGACACTTTTTCAGCCAGCCCTTGTTAACATTGACAGACTACAGTAGTAGGCTACTACCCTAATGTCACAGAAGAAAAGCATCAGCATTTCTGAAACAGTTGAAATAGTGAAAAAAAGAGACAGATTTGTGTCAACATATGTGTTTTACCACTAATGATCATGAAACCATGATAGTTTTAATTACCCAGACTTCCTCTTATAATAATGGCCCCATAAAATATTGACCAAATAAAAAATAACATCAATATACATAAAACCGAAAGCAGATGACTGAGATTTTTGAACCAGAAGCCATTGCTGGAAAAGGACAAATGTTTTTTAGAGTCTGTCACCTATTTGGCCAGATACATTATTTTAAAATTAGATCTGCTTTTCGTGGCAACCAGATAATTTCTTTCAAGGCTCTGAATGTGCTCCTACCAATTTGTAAAGAGTGATCCTATAGTGAAATTGGCCATTTACAGAAAGCAAAATGGGAGACAATTCAGCAACTTATAGAGCACCAGTTTAACTAACCAAATAAGTTTGCTTATAGGGCCCAGTCTTTCAAGAACCTAAGAGTAATCAATCCCTGGTCTCAGCAGAATTTGAGATTCAGTTCTTCAGACAAAAAATAAATCAGAAGTAGTTCCTAAAAAACTTTCATGAGGACCTATGAAGATCTTAAAAACATTTAGCAAAATGTGAAGCAATTGGGAAGATTTAGAGGAGCACTGCAAATACTTCTTGTCAAGGTAAAGAAGCCACCCACTCACATTTAAAATATTCACTGATTTTGCTGCTTCTTTTCTTGATTGTTGTTTTAGCTGTCTCAAGTGGATGCCACAGCTGGTAGACTTCTAAAACTAGTGGATTTATCAAAATTACAGACCCAGAATCTTTCCCCTTTCTCCCTATTTTGTAACAATTACAGCAGGCAGACAGCAATATATTTCTATGTGTTTTAGATTCATTGAATCTCTGTTTATATTCTCTTCATACTCTGGTAATTGACATACCTGTAGTGTATCCTATTTTGTCACAGTGACAAGAGACTGACTAGACCAGACAAACTTTATAAGGCAATAAGTTAGATCATATTAATTTATGAAGCACTCTTCCACTTGAGACCTTCATAAAATTAAAGAAAAAAAAATTATGCTCTGAAATCTATATACTTAATGTGTTCCACAAAAGCCACCAACAATAAACTTACAAACAATCTAAATTAGTGGCTTCATTTTAATTGGTTAACATATCTTAGTGGTAGGATAGAACCTTAAACAACAAGCACATTTGCAAGATTTTTGTCATGGATTACACCAAAGTGTCTACTGGCACTGAACAGCCTGCAGTCCACAGCCAAGGATTAGAAAGAAAAAAATTACTTTGTATAGTCCTTTCTTCTTATAGAATGTATTATGTTAGTCTCCTCTTTTCAGATTTCTTTATGTTTACTTGAAAATTACTAAGCTATATTTACATGGATAATGAGTTATTATCATTACAACTGCACTCTATTATTAGACTAGTAGCTGCTAACTACCATCTGCATTTCTCTATGACTATGCTTTCAAAACCTGTTAGAACAGAGCCCTAACCACCCTTTAAAACTGAGGGGAGAAGAAAATTGTGTGTTGGTAAAGCCTTAATCTGTTCAGGATTCTATTTCGCTTTTTGGGGTCTCAGAAGGAAATGGCAGGGTAACAATCCCACTAAGTGGACTCAGGTTCTGAGATCCCTGCTTATTCAGTGCTCAGCAATAGCTCTCTTAGTTGTTTATGATAGGAAAAACTGATGTTGATCAGTTAGTGAATTTTTTTGAAAATAACCATATTGTCAGGAATTACACTCTTTTCAATGCCTATACATGTAATCATGGGAAAAGCCATAATCATCCATTTTTCCAAATGCCATTATTTACCCTTTCTGCATCTTCCAGTTTCCAACTCAGGCTTTCCAATTTCTCATAGCCATTCCCTCTAAGCCATCAGAAAACTCGGAGACACCTGAATATGCTGACTGTTATATTCTGCTCATTTCTTTTGAAAGCACAATCTTCATTTGATTAGCAGTGATCAAGACCAGGCAACCCTCTAAAGTTGCTAAAAGGAGAGTTGGTGTAATGAGAAGAGAAAATAAACCTACATGAGCATTCAGCTGTACACAGGCTGTGGAGCAAAGTTAAACTGCACCACTTGTGGCTTTGTTTGAGTATCATTTCACAAGGGCCTGAGAAGGGGACTGGAATTACTAGTGAAAAGGCATAGCATGAAAAATGGCAATAACAGGTGCATGTTTTAATAGCTTTAGCCAGCAACACCTGTAACTGATAGACCAGAGCATGGGACTTCTAATAAATGGACACTGTCCATCTCTATAATTATATGCTGGAAAATTTCATTTCTAAAATCTGTGATAAATTACTACAGAATGGAAGGCATGTTGGCACCTTTCCAGTCATTGAGTTCTTAGCCTCATTTCAGACTTTGCCCAAAGGACCTGCATTAGATAAGCAAAAGATTAGGGTGGATGCATCTGGACAGAATCTGAATGAGGGTGGAATACAGACTGCTTGTGTATCTGAAGCAACACCACTATGGGAGGAACTGTGGTTCCCACAGACTAGCAAAGAATATCAAGGCTGATAAATGCATTGAAAAAATGGGAGACAGTAATTTTCTGAGGATGATGCAATGAAGACGAAGATAGTGCAGGGTTAGAAAATTGGTATTAAACGAGAAATATATGTGGACCAACCACAAGCATAATTTCCCTTGAGACTGAGTATGAGGATAAATGTCTGGAAGCCGTCTCTGCACCAGAGGTTCAGAAGAACGAGGAACAAGGAAGCAAAGTAAAGCTGAAAACTGAATAGAGCAGTGCTATAGGATACTTCCGAGCAATTCCATTAAAACGGGATTTTCTCCCATCCCACAGAGGTTTAACTGCTGTCAGATGTATATGATTTTTACACCAGACTTCCAAGTAAGTACAAATTGCTCTCAGCACATTTCAAGAACATTTGTTAGGCCATTTTAAAAGTTGGAAGCCAGTTGTAGTTTGGGAGCTGTTTCGTAGCTGAAAACTAGCTGGTTTGTGTTTTATAAAACCAATCCGTAATGGTGATTAGCCTCTTCAAACACCATTTATGTAATAATAATTGAGAAGTTTAATATTTTCAAATTGACTACTAAATACATGAAATACTTTTATATCTAAAAAATGTTGTGGCTGAATTTGGTGCATATAAAGGCAAAGGACAAACCACACCAGCACGAGTCAAGGACTGCATGCAGATACTGCTCAAGCTTTCACATACAGCTATCACTGCATTCAAGTTCTTATCTGCAATACTTCAATGTGAGATGGGGGCAAAGTCCTTGCAAATGGTGGCACCTCTGTGTGGTTCTGATCACAACTCTTTATTGTCCCATGAGTATTCCCACTGCGCTCTTTCAGTCTAGTTGGACTGCTCAAAGTCATAAGAGTCAAAAGAATAAAGTTATTTCTTCCTGTAGAACACAATCCAAAAATCTCATTACTTTTAGACTTACAAATCATGTGATCATGTCTGGAGTTGATAAAAAAAAATTGAGTATTCTGATACTGTCAATAACAGCTTTCAGGGAAAATTCTTCTCAGTTAAAGCTTTAATATCTCATTCTTGCCCTGATTGTAAACACACATCAAAATATTGGAGTTTCCTACTGAATGAATGTTTCCTTCTCCAATCTATATGACTAATTTTGATTTTAGAACACAAAGTATTTTATTTCATTTTGTGAATTTGAATTTGTAAGATGAAGACTACTCATTCAACACCATTCCATCTTCCTCTGAGACATGCAATAAACCTGGAAGGTGTACTGGTTATAAGATCTACTCTTCTTTATAGTCCTTGTCTGCATACCTACAGCTGACCTAGACATCCAGAGAAGAATCCAGTTCAGAGATATCATCAGACTCAATTTAATGAACTCTAGTTCTGATCACTTCATGCATTCCCTTCTAAATCAATTTTTCTGAAGAAAGTTAGACCTCACCTTACACCATTTTTCTGAACTGTAGTTAAAGTTACATCTAAGTTCTTTCTGGATTGTGCTACAGATAGCCCACAAGACTTTGCTCTAATTGTACAGACTCAGTTTCTGCCCTTATAAAATCACAATCATATCTATTTGTCAAATATATTGTAGACCAAATTGTCTGTAGGGGGATGAGATCTCCAGTAAGACCACGTCTTACTGCAGATTTAGCATACTGTGTGCAGATAGCTTGGCACAGATGTCATGAAACATTATCAATTTTCTTAAGATTTCCCCAAAGCATGACAAAATTACTTTGGTGTTTGATAGTCCCATCACATGATCTTTTAAGCTACCTTAAAAAAAAAGAAAAAAGAAAAAAAAGAAGCTATTCAAGTCTTTCTTAGTGTTCTTATGGGTCAGTGGCAGCAGTAAGTTCAGAAAGCCTGTCACTGTAACATGCCACCTGTGTGTTTCCAGTGCTTCACAAACTTCCCTGTCAAAGAAGGCAAGTTTAGTAGGCATGATTTTGCTAAACTTCCAGCATGTGCATGTTCTAAGTAGCTTGTCAGGTCCATAAAACCTCACTGAATTAAAACTGAGCACTGACCGACCCACAAGAAGCTGGTACACTGCCTGTCTGTAGCTTGATAGCTAGAAAATTAATCTACTAGACAAGGAAGCATCTTTCTGATTTCTCAAAGTTGACAATGTGAAGCAAAATGTCATGCAACAAAGCCTGAGGTCACAAGACCACTCCTGTGAATTGAAACCAAGGAAAAAGTTGTCCTATGTGTGGGATCTACCTCTAATTTCTTCAAAGCCAAAGCACACCCTTTAAGAGTCTGGCCAAAAAATTGCAATTCTGCACTTGTTAACAAACAACACTACTGGAAGCTCAAGAACTCAAAGAGTGAGGTCTCCTGTATTTGATAAGAAAAAAAGAAATCTTTTCTTTCTCAATTGATTTGAGTCATTTGTTCTGAGCAAAGAAGTATAGGAGAGGATCCCTTCAGTCAGACAAGTATTTCTCTTCTTGCTCAGAAGGAGACATCTGGCATGGTAATCTGACTGCACAGATATTCCTTCACATGTGCTATTACTCTGTCTGTTCCTAGGACTTCCAGGAAACACTCCTTAATTAAAGCAGTGGTGCACAGAAAGGCAGAAAGACAGTTTTTCTGACTAACAGTTCTTACATCCAAGAGGAATTTCCTACCCTGTAAATCTTCACAATGCTGAGATGAATTAAGAAAGCAAAGGGAATTCAAAATTCACATCTCCACCCATAAATCCATTTCTTAAAAAAGGAGTCCCATGAAAACATGGAGGAAAATTTCACTACCTCTATTCCTCAACTTTCCGAGTGCTCTTTCCATGTGAGGGGGCTGTATGACTTCCTGATTGCCCAGGGAGTGAAACATTCACAGGGTATGCACCAGAGCCCCAGCTTAGGTACCCAGTGCTCAAAATACAGGTGGAAGATACAGGTAACAGCACAAGTAACAGACAGAATCCTGGTGATTGTTTCTGAGGTGGCTCAAACTATACATTAATCCTTCCAAACCCAATTCAAACCTTTTACCTCAAATTCTAGTTGCTTTGTACAAGAGCACATTAATAAAGCTTTGTGTTCAAACTGCCAACTTCAGACCACACCACAATCCTTTTGAAAACTTACAATCATAAAAATTGAAGATGTGGCTATGAAGAACAATGCTTTCAAGAGGAAGGCAAGCTATTGTTCATTGGTAATTAAAATTCAGAGGTTACTTCAAGACTTCAGCCACTTCAAAAACTGAACTCTCCCACACATTGTGAAGATATTCTGTTCATCTAACACTGTCTTCCTTTTTTTTCGACTGACATTCCACTGTGTCCCACTATTGATTTCTGACTATATTTGTTGTGATCAATGTTACAGTTGTTTATAATGTGAGGGCACTCAGTGAGCCCAAAGAAGGATTTGGATTCCCCCACGTCTTCCTCTTTTTGCTTACAGACAGCAGTACAGAACCATGCTTGAGACCAGCCTAGCCCAAGAAGTTGTGTCAACTGGTTCTGTCACTTAGCTGCTACAAATCCTTTCTAGGTAGCTGTGGGATAGTCTGCCCTCATCAAATTGCACTCTGACCCCTAAAAAAATCTGTCTTAAACTACAAGTCATAATGAAGTATGAAGTAGCAGGTTTTATTCTTTACTCAATTTATTCCTCTTGTAAGCCATTAACTATAACAGGTGATGGTTTTGTTGTTGTGTTTATGTCACTTGGAATATTTTGCTTTATTCTTCACTTCAAGATTTTGGAGAAGTATCATATGTCACAGTCTTATCCTCCTTGGGTAAGAAAATATTTTCTTGGGCTGATTTTCAGTTTGCCATCTTTTATTAGAAATCTGTCTTGCAAAAGAAGGCTCCCAGACTAATATGAGATTATATTTACAACTGTTTGGTGCTTTTTTTATGATAACCCCTCTTATTTGTCTTCTGATGGATATGTTCCAATCATTCCAATATCACTTCAGTCTTCCCATTATTACATCTCCATAATAGACATTTCCTTTTGGAAATTGCATTACTAGAACAACATACAATATTCTTACATTAAAAAAGGTGCTGATTTTTCTAATGGTATAAAACATTTTTGGTATTGTTCTCCAGACCATTTTTACTCTACCCAAATAGCCCCCTCCTTAATGATTGTACAGACTAATTCAAAACAAGTCCTTTCCCTGTCAAACGCACATTGAAGGTAGGAAGGAAAAATGTGATGTTCAAGCAAAGTCATTAAGATGACAAATTCTAATGCTATGTTATTTCTGTAATTTTCTTTAACAGAATTGCTTTATTTATTCTGGAAATTCTTAGGGAATGATTCTCTATCACCTTTGTACCATAACAGGGCAGCTGGGCATTCCCTGATGTAGGAAATCCCTGCACAAAATAAGGCAGTGTAGGAGGCCTTCATAGGTGGCCAAGGCGGAAAGGAGCAAGTGGCATAGGATAGGCCCTTGGGAACTGTTCTAACTAGTGTAATTTAGAGCATTCCTGCTCTCAGTTATGCCAGGGGCCACTTTGGCATCAATTCAACCTAGAATCCAGGGAGATGAAAAATGGCTTAGAGCCACTTTCCCCCTCCTTATACCCTGGGCCTGCACCATGTGTGGTTTGGCTGGCTCTGAGGATCTGGCCCCTACATTTTTAAACAGAGCATTTTAAGTTGAAGTTGAAAAGTGAAAGAAAACGGAATATGAAGAGTAAAAGGAGTAGAAAAGTGCTAAAGGGAGAGATTAAAAAAAAAAAGGAGGGAAACAGAATGGGTGGTATTGCAAAGTGTGAAGCAGAGCTAATGTGTAGCAAACTGAAGGAGAACTGGAGAAGTCTGGATTCACTTCCCAGCTACACCAGAGACTTTTAAATGACAACAATAGTCTATTAAGGTCACTTTCAAGAGGACCACTGAACTTCTCTGACCAGCTATACTAAATAGGTTTAGCTTGCTGCCTGAGAACTAAAAAGCTTTGCCTGCAACCACTGTCACAGAACCTGAGGTAATAAGTGTCTTATAGCCCTAATTACCTACAACCAGGACATGCCTGAAAAATAATGAGATTCCTGTCTTGAGAAGATCCACAAGACATGCACAGAATGGCTTTGGTGCAAGGCTGAGTACATGGAACTCGGCAATGATGTTCTGTACTGCAGCTTCTCCTCTATGTGATGCAAAAGATCATGCTGTATCACACCATGGTAGTATCACACCATGGTAATGGAGGGCTTAGATCTCATGGTAAATCTGCATTCAATGTAGACAGGAGAGGGAGGTAGGAAGGGATTTTAGAGTTGGGGGACCCTGAGATTTCATTTCAAAATATGCACGTTTGTCAAGCTTTACTCAGAGTTTCTCTTCACCTTGGTATCACATCTGCAAAATGGAAATACCAATACCTCTGTAACAGCAGTGTGGTAAGGATGCATTGGCACAGAATATTTCCAAACTCAACAGCAACATGTAAAAGGGGGGTGCTGATGGAAGTTCAGCCTCAGATTTAAGTGTATCTTGACGAATAGACAAAGGATGGGTGTTTCCAGAATTATGATTCAACATGTATCCAAACATGCTGATAAAACTTTAAAGTTACTAGCTGGAAAATGTGGATGATCTTATTGGAATCTTGCAATATCCATTGTACTCAAGTTATGCCACACTATGCAAAGTGCCAGAACAGGAATGCTGGGCATGCGGACAGAGGTATAAGGTGTCCAAATATTCATTCTGAGCACCTTTAGCAAACTTTGTCCTTCAGCCTTTGTCGTAGGAGTGTCCAAGGAATAAATCCTACTCTTCCAGAAAGACTGACTGGTAAGCAAGAGTCTAAAAAAGAAGGAGTGGAAGGAGGGAGAAATAGAGCTGGAAGCTGAACATAATTCCCATTTACAGCCCTTCAAACCTTACTATGTCAAGCAGGTTTAGTAGTATCACAGTACTGGTAGGTGTTGTGCCCTGTTTCTGCAGCATATTTGTAGAAGTTCTATATGATACACCCACAGCTGCTTGCATGGTGGGAGATGATGTTCAATAGCCCTGAATATGTTCCCTACCACAAGCCAAAGTCCTTGTTAGAAGTGCCCAGGGAGACAATCCTAAATTTTCCTGACTCAGAGATCATCAAACTGCAAGTTTGAGAGGGTTGTCAAACCCCAACCCCTTGTACCTTTCCCCACACACTTCCCAGACCAGTGGAACACTACTCCAAACTTCCTTGGAGTACCCAAAACCCCTTCAAGCACTAGCATTATTCTCCTTTTTCTCTGAACCTAGGGCATCCTTTCTCCTATGTATGAACCTCCAAACTCCTTTCTGAGGTTTGGAATAGCATCAAGCTGTTCCACTTAGTGCCTCCATGCTGCTGCTATCGCTTTGCTTGCCTCTCCTCTCTGTGACCACTCTCATTAGATACTACACAGGGCCAAGCCCTTGCCTAGTCCTCCCTGTAGCAAAACAAAGCAGAAAGAAGAAGAAAAGAGGGAGAGAGAAAACAAAACAAAAAGCCCCAGTTCCCACTCTGGCAGAGATTTTAAAACACAGAGTGCAATTATGAAAAGGTTATCCAGATGGGACCCAGAGGGCGGGTGAGGGGAAGGAGAGCTGTCATCCAAAGGAAAAAAAAAATCAGATGTATGGTAGCCTTATTCCTATAATATGATTCCTATTCCATGTGCAAATGTACAATGCAACGATAGTTCTCTTAGCCCACATGGGCTGGGTTAATTGGATGTAAGGAATTTTTTTTTAAACCCATTCATTTGATAAAAATCCAGCCTCAGTGATCACACCAAGCACAACTATTTCACTAAAAATACTTGTTTCTAATTGAATGAGATTCCTTCCTACTTTTAACTCTCTACCCTACAACGATGAAAAGCCAACCCTGTTGAGAATATGGTTACAATGTAAAGCAAGTGCTTTCACAGTTTTCAAATTTTCTTTGTATTTAAAAAAAGCTGGGTATTTTTTTTTTCTGAAATAGCCCCTGAAAAATTCAATCTCAGAAAGAAACCCGACAGAAAATTATGATGTAAAGGGTGAATAACTGAAAGGCTGCAATCAACTGGGTTGCAATTTGTAATGTCCCTATACAAGCACAGGGTGTTGCCATAAGCTTTACCTGTACTGCAAGGCCACACATAATATGTTCATGTTTTACTACTGCAATACTTGAATCTGACTATGAGTACAAAGATATTTGAAGGGTTATTATGACTGTGGAGGATGCTAAAATAGTATTACTTATTAAAAAGCCCCAAACTATTTCTTACTCAAAAACTCAGAGAATGACTAAACCCCGTTCTTAGCATGTATGTACTGAAACCTAAATTACTGAAGGTGCCAAACTGAGTTGCAGTTTTCACTTCTCTGTCTGAGGCCAATCAAGTTTCTGTCACAAGTTACAGCAGCCCCAGGATTACCTGAAATTCCTCTTGCTGCCACAACCCAGCATTTAAAATAGCTTACTTCAGCTACTGCTATGTGTTACCAAGGGGTTTTTATGGCAAGGGAATCCCAAAATAGGCTCCAAGAGAGTCCTGGTTAGCAGTTTCTTTATGTATTTTTCTACTGCTACATGGGCACAAATTGGAGCTAGAGGAAGAATCTAAACTCTACTAAAAAGTTACCCATCAAACTCTGTAATTTCCAATTTTGCAGTTAGCTAGGAGAGAAAAATAATATGATCCAATCAAAGTGTATTTAAATGCTTACACAAGACATATCAGTAAAAGCAGTACAAAGTAACAAAATCATTGATCTCAAAAGGTTAAATTCAACTTTCTCACAGTACTCGAAAGGTACTGTGATAGGCAGGTGTGTGGGGGTGGATCTAGATTTGATTGTGTGCATTTTTCTGACATCCTATTCCAAATTTTTTTTTTTTTTAGGAAATTTCATAAACCACTCTAGGCAAGTTTTTTACTCTAATCTATCAAAAGGGTATTCTAATGTAACGCGCTTCAGTGCAAGGGCGTATTTCCGTGACTTCGGATATCCCTTCCTAGATGTCCTTTACACGTGCTGGCAGATGTGAGCGGAGTCGCAGCCGCAGCTGGCTGTGAGCGGCAGATGTCCGCAGCGCCGTTGTGTTTTGTCCTGGCACCAGCCCTGCTCCCCGCTCCCTCCTCCGCTAAAACTGCGTGCGGTGGTAGATTGCGTTGTACTACAACCCTCAGCTGGTGCGAAGCAGAGATTTTTGTTCTTCTACAGTAACTTAAGCAGCAAACTGTACAGACCTAAAACTGACCTAGAGAGGCACCAAAAAAAAAAAAAAGCGAGAAACTATTCCATATATAACTAGAACACAGCTATTCAGCTATTTAGTCAAGATAGGCTAGGCAGGAAAAGTGCAGACAGGATCCTGTATGTTTGACTTGGGTGTACTAACGCTCACAGCTCTTTTCCTTCCCTCGCTCCCTCTCACTCCTTCCACAAAGTCTGCATTTTATTTATTGATTGGACGTATTTTACAGATCGGAGGGCTCTTCCCCTCACCCCCAGCCCATCCAACCCCCGGCTCCTGCAGGAGGAGGAGTAAGAGGGGGAGGACGCAAAGTGGGTGCATTACGAGCTGATTGTGCTCTTGCCCCGACCTCCAACAGCCTGATCTGCCTTTGAAGTTTTCCACCCCTCGACTTGAAGTGAGATCGATTACAGAAGAACAACAGGGACAAAGAATCTGCTGCTTTGCGTGCAGCCACTTTCCCACGATCGGGGCAGCCAGCTCGACAGCAGCAAGAGATCACCGCTGTCCCTTATGCTCCTCCTTGCCACCATTCAGAAAACATGCAGCCCCCGCCCCGCTTCACTTAGGAAAGCTGGGGGGCAGATAATTGTTATTTAAGAACGAAGCAACTAAAGGGCGAGTGGCACAGTCTCGGTCTTTGAGAGGAAACAGGAAAAAAAGAATCGGTGTTGAGTATTGGGAGTTGGGGGGGGGGGGGGGAGGCGCATTTATAGCGTAGGTAAATTAAAAAACATGGATAAGTGGCAAAGTTTTGCGAGAGGCAAAGCAAGAGCCTGCTCCTCGGGTTGCTGCGGCGCTGGGGGCTCGGTGCAGGCAGGCGGGCACCGGGTACCGAGCCTGGGGACAGGGCTGCGGCCAGAGCAGAGCCTTCACCTTTGTGCCTGGTAAACGCGTGTGCGTGCGTGTGTGTGTGTGTGTGAGAGAGAGAGATCACCGCTGGGACATATAAACCGGGAGGGGAATGAGGGCGGGGGGCGCCGGGACAATTATAAAGGGCAAAGCAAAGATGTTAAATGCCTTACCGAGGCGAGCGGAGCCGGCTCCGTCCAGCCCCGGGCCGGAGCTTCTAGACCTTGCCTTGCCACAGCCCTGGGGGATGCCCCTCCCCGGGCGCCTTGGGGGAGCCCCCAGCCCCGAAGCTCCTGCAGCTGGCCCCCGGGCCCTTGTGGCGATGTTCCCCTGTGCCCGCCACCCGCCGGGACCGGAGCCTCCCGGCCAGCGAGACCCGGCCAGCCCCAGGGCAGCGCTCACTGCCCCCTCTGCCCCTCTCAGAACTGCCGGCCCGCGGGGGGGGACGGGGACCGGGCACACACGGACTTCTCTTCCCTCCCCGGCCCGCCAGGAGTGGAGAGAACTGTTGCTTAAACTCGGTTTGAACCCATGGCACGCCGGCTGGCTTTTTCCAAGAAGAAAAAACGCGGTTAATGTGTCACCGGGCATCCAGTCCATTCATAAAAAAAGGAAAAAAAAAAAGGAGAAAGGGAAGCGGCGGCAGGGCGCAGGGACCCCCAAAGAAGGCGGCTGCGGCGGGGGATTTCCTCCCCCTGCCGCCGGCCGGGCCCCTCCTCCGCAGACTGCGCGGCGTCGGGGCGGCGGGCGCGCGGGACGCGGACAATCAATAGCCACGGTCACAAATTACCGCAGGAAGTGTTAGCTGCGCACCAGCTCCTAAACAAGATCGATGGCCCCCTGCTGCTGCACAGCCACCAAGGGCTCACCCACCCTCCCTCCACCCCTCTCTTCACCCCCGGCCGGCGAATTCCGCCTGCTCGGGGGACGGGACGGGGTGCGGAGGGTGGCGGGGCCGGACGGTCGCGGTGTCACACACAAACGCACCCCGGGGGAGGGCCGGGCCCAAGCCCAGGTGACACGGGGAGGTCCCTGGTTACCCACGGTCCCTGGCTGGGGCGCGGAGCTGGCTCGGGAGCCGGCCCCGCGGACTGAGGTGACTAAGGCCCCTTGTCCCTCGTGGGCGGCCGCCGCGCCCCCTCCCCCGGCCGACACCGGCCGCGCTGACTCAGCGCCCCTGCCCGCGGGCCGCCCGGGAGGCGGTGGGGGCCGCCCGGGAAGCGGTGAGGGCTGCCCGGGAAGCGGTGGGGGCTGCCCGAGCCGCGCGGAGGGTGGCGGGGCCGGACGGTCGCGGTGTCACACACAAACGCACCCCAGGAGAGGGCCGGGCCCGAGCCCAGGTGACACGGGGAGGTCCCCGGTTACCCACGGTCCCTGGCTGGGGGGCGGAGCTGGCTCGGGAGCCGGCCCCGCGGACTGAGGTGACTAAGGCCCCTTGTCCCTCGTGGGCGGCCGCCGCGCCCCCTCCCCCGGCCGACACCGGCCGCGCTGACTCAGCGCCCCTGCCCGCGGGCCGCCCGGGAGGCGGTGGGGGCCGCCCGGGAAGCGGTGAGGGCTGCCCGGGAAGCGGTGGGGGCTGCCCGAGCCGCGCGGGTCGCTAGGGCCCCGGTCCCCCGCCGGACCACCCCGCGCTGAGCGCGTCTGACCGAAGGACAGGCGGCACCGGGAGCGCGGCAGCGCCTGAGGCGTTCCGCAGCGGAAGCGGGATGGGGTGCCGGGGAAGTAAATAAATCCCCACGAAGCCCTGGTAGTGCGGGAGGCTGGTGGGCAGCGGCTTCTGGGAGCGCTCCCGTCCTGCAGACGCTTCGGTCGCTGCTCCCAGGTGTTTCCCTGGGCAGGCTGGAGCCGCAGGCCGGACACTGCTCCGTGAGGAAGCGGCGTCCCTCCGCTCTCCCTGCGCTGCCACCCAAGCCCTTGGGGCGCTTGGCGTTGCCTTGAGAAGAAAGCTGCCATTTAAAAAGAAACTATTTCTGTTCCTTTCAGTTGTAAAAGTCCCGTCCTTACGTGCGCGGAGCTGGCTCGGGAGCCGGCCCCGCGGACTGAGGTGACTAAGGCCCCTTGTCCCTCGTGGGCGGCCGCCGCGCCCCCTCCCCCGGCCGACACCGGCCGCGCTGACTCAGCGCCCCTGCCCGCGGGCCGCCCGGGAGGCGGTGGGGGCCGCCCGGGAAGCGGTGAGGGCTGCCCGGGAAGCGGTGGGGGCTGCCCGAGCCGCGCGGGTCGCTAGGGCCCCGGTCCCCCGCCGGACCACCCCGCGCTGAGCGCGTCTGACCGAAGGACAGGCGGCACCGGGAGCGCGGCAGCGCCTGAGGCGTTCCGCAGCGGAAGCGGGATGGGGTGCCGGGGAAGTAAATAAATCCCCACGAAGCCCTGGTAGTGCGGGAGGCTGGTGGGCAGCGGCTTCTGGGAGCGCTCCCGTCCTGCAGACGCTTCGGTCGCTGCTCCCAGGTGTTTCCCTGGGCAGGCTGGAGCCGCAGGCCGGACACTGCTCCGTGAGGAAGCGGCGTCCCTCCGCTCTCCCTGCGCTGCCACCCAAGCCCTTGGGGCGCTTGGCGTTGCCTTGAGAAGAAAGCTGCCATTTAAAAAGAAACTATTTCTGTTCCTTTCAGTTGTAAAAGTCCCGTCCTTACGTGGTGGAGAATTACCTGTTCCCTTTTCGGTTTTTTTTTGGTTTTTTTTTGGTTGACTGTTTCTACATATGGAATGTTAAGCAGGTTTCGTTTGGTAATGTCAATATGTGTTACAAAACCACGTAGTATTCTCGTGCTATTAATTACATTAGCAAGGTAAACAACAGTCCCCCTTTGAACGTGTGCATTTATATAAGCATAACTATACCTCCCTGGTATGTGTGTACACGGGGACATCTGTGTGTATGTCACAACAGGTAACCAGTCACACACAAAATCTGTTAAGCTGGTTTGTGTGAAGATGTATAATGGTTGTTTTAACTTTCAGAAGAACATAATATACAATGTATATTATAAAATATATATCATATGTAATGTGTATTAAATACATATATTACTGAAGATAGAAGTACCCCAAGTTAATCAAGTTGTAAAATAGAAGCATACAGTTTGGAAAAAGCCTAAGTCAAGGGTGCCAGCTTAATCAAAATTCATCTTCTATCTTGGTGGTGGTGTTTTAATTAAACACTAACATACATTTTTTTTCCTCCTACAGTTTCTTTCAAAACATAAGATGGTTTTTGTTAAGCTCTTCAATAGTTTTGCTATCCCTCTCGAGCCTGGGCTTCCTGTATTGATAACTACATGCTATTCAAACCTCACATTGAGTACAGAATATGCTCATGAGATTTTTCTCTTAATATTCTATCATAATATGTTATTGTTAGGGAAACATTAATAAAATTATGCAACATCCTTGTGGAATAAGATTTTTGATCAATACTGAGCCATCCCAAGACCCAAAGTGCAGCTACTTCACCTCAGTGCTCAAATTTGAGATCCGTTGCCCTCAATGGGGTTCCTCATTCTTCCAAAAGATAATTCAAAATTTGCCCTTTGTGCCTTTGGCTGCAGGGATTCGAGGTCAGTGTCACAGTAGCTTGGGGACTGGTACTAAATCCCCAGCTCAGGTGTTGCTAGTGGTACATTGCACAGCAGGACCTTGCTCAGCCCAGATCAGCCACCCAAGGTGGAGTTTAGCAAGGCTGATGCAAGTTTTAGAGCCCATGCTGAGCATCTTGCTGCTGATGGTCTCCTGACAGGAGCCACACTACCTCAGTTAAGGTAAAACATGTTTTTTCTTCATTCTCAAGTCCTTTCATATATTATTCCTCTTCTGTGGGGCCAGTGCAGCTATTACAGTTGAGCAGTTTGCTTCCTTTTCACCAATTCTGCAGCTGTTTTTCAAAATCACACAAAGATAACAAAACCATATTTTCTCATTTAATGGTAATGGGGTAATTGTAAATCTGTGAAGAAAGTCTGGACCAAGAAAATATAAACACATCTATTACCTGTTTTGCATCATTAGATTGGTATCCTTGCTCTGTTGTTAGTTTCCATACACAGATACAAATATACATGTGGAAATAAATTCAGTAGTCAGAAAAAAAGCTGGTCAAACCTACTTGAATAAAAGAAGTGATATTAAAGACATTCAGTGTACAGAACATTACCAAAAGACTTGAACATGCCGTCACCACAACACCATTAGTCTACATCCTTAATGTATGTCCCTTAACATACATCTGTACTCAATGTACCTTGTAATTACCTCATTATGGTTAACTACTGCTGACCCCTGTGTGGAACATGTTAACATATAGAGCAACTGTGAAATAGCTAGGGAAAAGCAAAGGGAGACTTTTCAGAACAAACTTACAATTCCATTGACATGGTCTGGCCACAGAGTTAGCATCATAGGCTTTGTTTCCATATTTAAGTCATTTCCATTCCACAAATATTTCTTTAATCAGCAAAACAAAGAAACAGCTGTTACATGATAGATGAACCAAGTCAGAAAAACTAACTGCATGTAACACAAGGCCCAGGTAGTGATCAGATCTGGTATCTACAACTCAAAATAAAGTCCCTGAAATAATGTCAGAATTGTGTTTATGAAATTCTTCATAGCACTGTTATAAGAAATAATTACCAAACTGGGCTTTACCACTGAAAAACCACTTGCCCCAAATCCCAGGGCAGTGCTGTTGTACACAGTCCCACAACCTTGGGGAAAGAATAATGAATTTCTACCTCCATTTCTATATCCTACAGCCACAGTTCCAGCTCCTGACTTTACCCATGGCAGTGACAGAGCAAGCTGAAAACTTAGACACTGTTATGATGGATTCCAATTATTTCCAGGAACGCTTCCATTCCCTACACCAAAACAAAATTATGGACTCCCTTGTATAAATACAGGTTCATTTTCATGAGCAAAATTTCTCCATCTCTGCAGCCTCCAAAATTAATTATCCACCTCTCCTTCCTCCAAACATAATTTATCCTAGCTGCATTCATTACTGAGCAGCTGTGTTAGCTGCTGCTGTTTCTTTAACTCTTGTTAACTTATGCCTCTTACTGTTTCACCCTTCTCTTGTGAAGTAGTGAGTGGTGGGCAGGAGCATAGGACAGCTGGAAAGCAAAGCCCTGTGTACCTGGTCCATTAAAGAGACAAGCTGGGGCACCTTTGGCAGGTGGGAGAAAAAGAATGATCAGTCACGGAAATGATACCAAAAACTTTTAAAACACTTAGAAGGGTCTGAAATCCTCCAACCTATTCGGGCAACCATTAGAATCGGCAACTCTGCTAATGGTTCTCAATTGCTTGTATTTCACTCTCTTGCCTTTTGTAATGTGTTTCCCCTTGTCAGGAAGATTTCTGAGCCAGACAATGCCTGATTTTCTAATGCTAAAAGAAAAATCTAATTTTGGGATTTCTTTAAGCATCATAAAGAAGAACAGAAGACCACACACCACTCAATAAAGCTGCAGCATTAGCAGCTGGTGAGTCAAGGCAAATTTGGCTCCAATTAGCTCAAATGTCCTACCCCACTGCACCACTGCCACTGCTCAGGGAAGGAGAGAAACTGAGAAACCAGCAGGGCAAGGGAGGTGATTCTCCTCCTCTGCCTCCTTCTTGTGAGACCCACCTGGAGTGGGCACCCAGCTCTGGGGCCTCCAACATAATCAGGACGTAGACTTTGGAGCAAGGAGGGCCATGGAGATGCTCAGGGGCTGGAGTACCTCTCCTATGAAGAGACACTGGAACAGTTGGTGCTGTTTAGTCTGGAAAAGACTCCAAGGAGACCTTACAGCAGCCTTCTAGTACCTAAAGAGGGCTAGAGAGGAGCTTTTCACATGGCCCTGTAGTGGCAGGGGAAGGGGGAATGGCTTTAAACTGAAAGTGGATAGGTTTAGGATAGATATTAGGAGGAAATTCTTTACTGTGTGGGCTGTGAGGCACTGGAACAGGTTGCTCAGAGAAGCTTTCGATGCTCCATCCCTGGAAGTATTCAAGGCCAGGTTGGATGGTGCTTTGAGCAATGTGAAGTAGTGAAATATGTCTCTGTCCATGGCAGGTGGCTTGGAATTACATGACCTCTAACCCAAACCATTGTATTATTCTAAATAGCACAACCCTTTCTCCTATGGAGACAGATCCTCCTTCTGCAAAAACCCATTCTCAGTCTGGCTTACTTTCTCTTCACATCCACAAAATGGTACCAGCCCAGTTTTGATCCCAGTACTGTTCAAGAAAACTGGATACAAAAGGTCTACAGGTATAACACACGGCTGGCTGGAAAGATGTAGGAAGTAAACTCAGCTCAAATTTAGGAGCTGGGAGTGGGGGTAGCCACCTTTCTGACCCCTATGCTCCCTCCCCAGCATTTTCTGGGAGCAGGGGACTGGACACAGCTTCCATATGAAGAGAATTGCTGCAGACTCAGCCAGAGAAAGAGGAAGATGTGGACTGGGCCAGACTGGCACCAATCACCAGGAACGTGTGCATTCAGGAAAAGCTGTGAGTTCTCAACAGTGTCAGATAGCACATGATTTCTGTGTCTCACTTGTTTTTTACAACAGCTTTTCCAGAGGAGGTCCCCATTCTTTGCTCACTATGAATGATCAGGGTAGGGCTGTCATTATTATGCATGCATCGTGCAAGAGGGTAGGAGGTGTTAAAACAGAAAGGTGGGCCCAAAGAAAAGGTTCTGAATGACCATACTTAAATTTTTCCATCTCACAAGTTTCTTGGAGTCTGAGTCTTGATGTTTTCATTTGTTGGGGAGACAGGGGGTTAGCAGCTCTGCACACAGTGCTTGAAATAAATCAAGTTAGTCCAAATTCAAACTCAAATTCAGTATCTCTAGCAGAGGGTCAGAAACTAAAAGTCATGACCAGAAAGTGGGGTCACAAAAGTTTAAAGTGAGGTTACAAGCCTGACAGAAATTAAATTATTTAAGCAGCATCTGGGGATGCAAACCTATCAAATGTGAAACTAATGTTTAGTATTTTCCATTACTTTTGCATTTTTTCTGAAGCTCCAGGAGTTTATTGATCTTCTACTTACATGTAGAGATAAGGAAGCAAAGAAAAAAAGCATGAAAAAGCAAGAGAAATGCCTCCTAATGGCTTTAAAGAAATCACGTGGGGTGGAAAGGTTGTGTTGAACTTGATTTTTTCTTAATTTTTAATTAATTTCTTTTTCTTAAGTAATTTGGTGCTGACTAACCTAAGTGCTAAATGGAAAGGTGTTTCCTTTCCTCCTTAACACTTTGCAACCTGAGCAACTTTGTCACCTCTTATACATTACTCCGTCTACCTTCAAGACTAAAGTTCAAATGTTCCAGGTGGCAATATATCTATTTTTGTTATGGCAAATCAATCACTGCAAAGACAAAAGCCTTGTGTACTGTCTCAAAGGCAGCAATATAGTACAAATTCATTGCAGTGCCTTTCTAAATCACAGTAAAAATCAAATTAATTTGTCTTTATTTTTTGCTGCTGCAATGGCAAAGAAACTCATACCTGTACATAACAAAAGAGGTGATGTTTGAAAGAAAGAAGTTAGAGAATTATTGATGCTGAGACCTGTATCATTTTATGCCATTAGTTTCCTCACAAAGCTGAGTCTCTTTGGCCTTTGGTTTCCTCATGTGTCAAATGGAATAATTTATACTTTACCTGACAGCAGCTGCGAAATAATTAGCATTTGTAAATGGTTTTAAAATCCCATTGGGAGGTGGAATACCAAAAGAATGCTATGGTCTCTGAAAGTACAGATCACAGAATCAGAATTGGAAGAGACCTTCCAGATCATATAGTTCAACCATCAACCGAGCACGACCATAATCACCCCTAAACCATAACCCCCCCACGTGAGTGCCACATTCAGATGCCTCTTGAACACTTCCAGAGACATTGACTCCACCACCTCCCTGGACAACTTATTCCAATGACTGACCACTCTTCCAGTGAATTTTGTTTTCTAGTATGTAATCTGAACCTCCCCAGTTGCAACTTAAGGCCATTTCCTCTCATTCTTTCACTTGAGACGTGGCAGAAGAGACCCATTCCCACCTTGCTGCAACTTCTTGCCAGGTAGTTGGAGAGGGCAAGGCTATCTCCCCTGAGCCTCCTTTTCTCCAGGCCTCCCCCAGCTCCCTCAGCCATATGACTCACTTTCTAGACCCTTCAGCAGCTCTGGACACGCTCCTGCACGTCAGTGTTCTTCTTGTGAGGTGCCCAAAAGTGAACAGAGCACTCAAGGTGCAGACTCCCTGTGCTGGGTACAGGGGGACAACAACTGCCCTAGTCCTGCTGTCCATGCTATTCTGATACAGGCCCGGATGCTGTGTACACACGGGCACACTGCTGGCTCATATCCAGCCAGCTGTTAACCTGCACCCCCAAGCTGCTTTCAGCTGAGCAGCTCTCAAGCCACTCTTCCCTAAGTCTGTAGCATGGAATTGTTGTGACCCAAATGCAGGACCTGATGCAGAAAAAAAATGTGTTATTATTTTACTACTTTACTACCAGCCACTTTTTCTTAGAGTTTTTGGTAATAAAACACCATCTTTGCATCAAATTACTTGGTTTGACTATTAGGCCTTTTCAACTCTTCCCATTTTAGAAGGTATGCTCTATGCCTGGTTTTACCCCAAAGTAAATGTGTATGCATGAATGATGAAATCCTTGAAACTTTTAAATGGAAATTATGAGACAGTATGAGCTATCATAGCATCTCCATATATGTAATGTTTTGTGATGTGTGTATGTATTTCCTTAGTGTTCAGAATGACTAGCTGTTATGCCCAAAATAGCCTTTGTACTTTACTCATGTGGTTTTTTTCTCAACAGTCACACTGAGTCTTTGCAGTCAAAATTTCCTAGCCAGTCATGCAATCAAGCACAGATCAGCTGTGTTCACACTGCCAAAGACAGCCTGTACCTCAAAGGCTCTTCAGCTTAGCTACTTCTCACAACTTCCTAAGAACAGCTTCATAAAGGAGGCTTTACCTAGATGTTTAGGCTATTACCAAGACCACACTTTCCAGTAATCTGACCTGCCTTTCCCTGAAAAGCCAGCCAGGGAGGGGTTCCCAACTGCCTTTGGAGTTGAAGGGGGAGATGCCCAGAAGCTCAGGTTTCTTATCACCCACCATTACTTTCCTGGAGTGTGGGGTGGGAGCGGGAGGGAGGGGTGTGCACAAACCTCTCTCTCTCTCTCCCAAAAACAAGCAACCTACCACACCAAAATGACAATTTCTGCTTCTCCATGATGTTCTGGCCAATAGTGATGCTTTGTTCTTGACTTTTTTCAGCTTCTGGGGCTTGTTTCCCTCATCTGCAAGTGTGGGAAGGTTAAGAGAGGCTTTAGCAGAGACACAGACCATGACTCCAGCCTCTGGAAAGCTACTGATTTTTTTGGGGGAGCCCGGGAGAACACTGGTGTGAGCCCTGTGAGCACCTGGTGAGTAGGTGGGAGCCAGGCAAGCAGCACTGTGCCCACCTGCATTGCTGAAGGTGCCTCTGGCAGAGCAAAGCGGGGCCTGAGCCGCTGGCAACACCAACTTCTGTTTCTCTGTGCCTTACATTGGTGGTAGTAGATGTAGGAATTAGTTGAACAGACAGCAGAAGGCCAGTGCTGCCTGGCTTCAGCAGAGCATGTTTGCACCACAACCAACACAGCCCCCTACACAAGAACAGAGTGGCTTGGCAATAATGAGACTTTCTGCAAATATGATTTGTTTGTCTTGAAACAAGCCACATTTCATTTAAAATCCAAAATGGCTTCGATCTTTTGTAAATAAACTTATAATAATTACCCCCCAAATGTGTATTATTCCTGTTTGTAAGAAAATGGTTCTAAAAATCACCTTTCAAACAAAGGAAACACTGACTTGTTATACAGAATTTACTGGGAAAATGTGCTGATTGTCCAGGCAGCCATTCAGGGGTGTGGGTGAGGGGCATGTTTAAATATAGAAATAGTCTTAACTACCATGACTTCTAAAATTAAAAAGAAAAAAAGAGCACAAACAAAAATTTACAGTGTCAGTGAAATTATTCACTGGAAAGTGAGGATAATCCATGCTCATAAAAAGCAGAAAATAACTTCATGCGGTTGACAGTTTTATTATAGGAACGTAGGAAAATGGTGACAGAAAACAATATTTTGATGCTGATTGTTTTATTTGTGCCTTTTTCTCCATGTTTTTTTTCACACATCTGAGCATTTAATACACCCTGACTGTCAAGTAACAAGCAAATGGAATGGTGTGAATTAATGATCTCTTTCATTTAAATGTACATCTTAATTAAGTTTATTCATAGGAGAATTGACATTCTGAAAAATTCTTTACATTTAAGAGATGTTAAAATAACAAAATCACTGAAGTTTAAAGACTATCAACTAGGAAAGGCTTTTTTTTTTTCCTTAACTGACTGGAAGACATAAAAAAAACATATCCCATTGACTTTTAAAAGACCTAAAAATAAAATAAATTAAAATAATTAAAGTACTCCACTAATTTAAAGTATTCTTTTTTAAAGTACTGAATCTGAGTCCTAGGGAGATGTTATGATGCTTGTATCCCCAATTTGCCCTAAACCAGGAAAATCTGTAATGAAAAACAAATCCCAAAGAGGTAGCTATTATTAAAAGTGTATTCCACAGGAACAATTATAGATTTCTATTCCTGAGAAAAAGAAAACTTTTAGAGAGAAGTTAATAGAAGGTATGGCTTATTTTTGAGGGTGGAAGGAAACTTGGTCACTGATTTTTGTTTTATTTCTATTTAGTTTTAAATAGAACCCTCTAAATATTTTTCACAGAGATAAACTGGTAACATGGAAGTATTTGCTGGCTTTATGAAAGATCAAAAATACTGACTTTTCCTCTGGCATAGCTTAATCATTAGTAAAACCAAAACAAAATGCACACTAAAAAAGCTGTTATTTCACCAGCTTGGGTTTGGTAAGTGCCTGTTGAGTAGCACAGCAGAGAAAGGGAAAAGGTCAAAGTTTATATTGAGCTGGATGCTTTGTGGGGTCTTTGAATTATGCACCAAGGCTTGAGCTGTCCTTTCCTTGCACATCCCTTGCCCCCACTGCCTTGCTTCCTGCTCCTGCTTGCTTTAGTCCTGTGAGGAGAGGAGGGGAGAGAAGCAAAGGGGAGAGGGGAAGGGAGCTGATTTTGACCCAGGATAAGCATCACTCCTTGCCACAGTGGGTATTTGTCAGAGGAGAGAATGTGGTGCTAGGGGATGGGGTGGAGGAAGGCAGTTTAAAAGGGAAACAAAACTGGAGGGAAACGAGTTCTTGTAAATTAAAAGTTGAGTGTCTTAAGATATAATAAATAAAATACACCTTTTCCAGATACAGAGAAAAAAACACACCTGTGCAGTGGATAGCAGAGAACCTATGGAAATATGGATTAAACTTTTAAAAGGAGAAAGAAAATGAGGGAAAAAAAGCTCAAAAGATTCTTTCTTTTCCAAAGGTGAGCAAAAGGCAGTATCAGACACAGCTAAGCATCTTCCCTCCATGTGCCTTTTTTCTATTCCCAGAATCTGTGTTTCCTGAGTTTCTCATTTTGAGTCACTGGGGCCAAAGAGGGGGTAGGGGAAGGGGAGACAACTGGGCCACCGTGCCAGGCTGCTCAATCTGAGCCTGGTGCCATCTGTGGGACTGTCCCTCCACACTGACTTCTGTGGAGGCATACAGGGTCCCAGCCACACAGTGGAAAGATAAATTTAACCAGCTGCTTCTCAGGAGGACTCTGCCTGGCTGGCACACATGTACCACATGCCTACTGACCTGGTCTCCAAAACCAAAACAGCAGAGGAAGGGGCAGGTATAACAGGTATAAAAGTTTCATGGGCTCATGACTGCAACAGCTGGTCCCATTTAGTAACCAGGGCTCTGCCCACCCCACAGCGAGGAAACCAAAGTCTTTCCCCAGTGGCTCCTGATCCTGAGCTGGAGGCTGGATGGCAGGAGATGGTCATAAATCCTGTCACAGTAAGGAAGGGATTAAACCTAAGTGTCCCAGCCGTAGGTAAATGATCTAACCTCTGCTGTGTTAACCATAACATACTGGTGCCCTGGCTTAGTAACCAATCTCCAGGTGAAGGGAAGACCTCCTTTTGTTTCTGGAGTCAGCGCGAGGGCAGAGCAGCCTCCCCAGGGTTACAGGATGCTCTGCTGACCTCGGGCAGCTCCCCACTGAGCTGACAGGCTGTGTGGGGTCCCCAGGGAAGCAATTGCTTCCTCGGAGCAGAAGCAGCAGCAAACATCATAGTTAAGACGTGATTTGGATCGAGTCAGGGGCTTAAAAAGAAAACACTATAGTGTGCAACTCTTGGGTGCCTTTTTTTCCCCCCTCTAGACTCATGTATGCAGTTTGGAAAAGGCTTTTGAAGTTGGCTCACTCCTGTTTTAACTGGCATATTTTTAAACAAACCTTTGTACTTTGTATCCATGGTGAAAATGATTAAAATCACCACTAGTTAGCTGTGGCTATGCAAGGGACTGACCATGATTACTGAAAATGAACAAGATCTTAGGCTTTAGAAGTTGCCTCTCTAACTAAAACTTTAACTACTATTTAATCAGTTTTTGTTTATTTTGCTGATAATGATGTCTTGGTATCAGCAGAAAGAGTGCAACTCTTGTTTGTATTTTTGTAAGACAAATACCTGCTTTAGCTGAGCTACAGGACAGCAAAATAGCTGGATTGCAACCTCCTTGATGGCACAGACAGTGTCTTCTGTGCCTAGCATTCTTTAAGCACAGAATTAAACTGGTTAACTTGGTAAATAGGATATATTTAAGGCTTTAGTAATTTATATTTGTGGTGAGGTGCAGTTGGAGACTCAGTACCTTAGATGTTGGATGGAGTCGAGCAGAAATGAAGGCACTGGTTCTTCCCTCCTCATCCTCCCCCTCCTGAGCTTTGCATGTCTTGAACTGCTGCCTTAACTAGTCTTGAGAACTCAGGCCTGTTTTCTTGTCCCAGAAAATAATTCCACCACTGTAAGCATCTTTACATCATGTTGCAAGGGCTATTGTATGAATATAGATTAATTCAGTTAGGTTGCTTGTCATGTAACTATTGTGTACAGATAAGCACTGGGCTTGTACCTTTAATCTTTAACACTGTCATGTGTTATAATCTGGATTTTTAATGGCTCAAATGTTTCATCTTTTAGTAAAAGCATTGGTGACTGTAATGTTTTTACTTGAGTGGAGCCCCCCCCAAATTTTTGTTGCAGATTACCTACTGCACATGAACAGTTTTGAGGTGATGGAGGTCACTCACATCACCTCAGTCTGTAACGTGAGTGTAGCTCATGAAATTCCATCCAGTCCCCAGCTTCTGGCACTCATGGCTGCACTGAAGCATATTTGCCACTCAGATTTGCCAGGGCAATGTTCCCAATATTCTGTCTTTAAGAGCATCTTTTAATTTTTAACTCTTTTGTAGTCTTCTTGCATAACATATGGCAAATTATTTTACCTTTCCCTGCTCCATTTTCCCAAACTACCCAGTGAGAATAGTACTCAGCTTCTGAGGACTGTAGGAGACTAAATTCATTAGCATGAATTAGCATTAGCAAAGTGCTCTGAGATGGGTGGGCAGTAAGTCCAAAGCATATTTAAAACTGAAAAAATGTGTGATTCCATCTCCAGCTGTTTGCTGTAGCTTCTCTGACTCCTAAAAAAAATGTTGCCACAGTGACTACAAAAGCTGCTGCCTATGGCCCCTGCTTTTATAATTGCTGTACTTTTTTCATGTCATGGTTCACAGTTATACCTTTTCCTCAAGCAGAGTTCCTCTGGTAAAACAGCTTTTTCTTCAACGTCTCTACTTGTGAAGAAAGAGTGCCTTTCATTTGCTTGCATATAAACTTTCTGCATTTTTTTTTGTTTTAATATGACTGTTTTAAGTCCAATAGCTGGCTTTTATTAAGCCACTTTTTGTATTTTACCAAAATTCTGAAGTGATTACAAAAGATATTTCAAATACAACAAAAACCCAGAAGGATTTAAGTTTCATTCACCTTCCTAAAAAATTATTAAATATGTCATTAATGTCTTTTTTCCCCACAGTATTTGCCAGTTTAAAAAAAAAATCCTCTTAAGAAGATAAACTTAAAAAAATCACATTTGCAGTTCATGAGCTTTCCTTTTATTTTTGCAAATGCAGTTTCCAACAGAGCTCAATCTATTTGTAATTACTCAACACTACAAAATCTCTCATTGGGCAGAAGATTAGATAATAAAGTGTCTATGACAAGCACCAATATTTAAAAGGGCCAGAGAAACAGCACCTAAGATATCAGTAAGAGCAAAAATTCTAGTTGAAAGAATACACTGGTGTTTCTATTTACTAACTTATCAGCTTTGCTTAAATTAACTATGACTGAAGTATGCTCTACCCTTTTCCTCAATTAACTTTTCATTCATTCACAAATTCGTTGGGCCTCACCCTGGAATGAGACCCTTCATTCTTCAAAGAGCCAGGGTGACCTGCTACAGTTTCCAACTAATCAGAGAAACAAAAAAAGGCTGAGATTAAACCCCAAGGAAGCCAGGCTATCTTGGAATTCACTTGCAAGAATAAACATTGTCACTTACAACAAGTAGATCTGCAGATATTTAACAAACCCCAGGGTGCTCCATACAATGAAGATTTCCACATTTGATTGCCATCTTCTCTGCCCTAGGAGTTTTTTTGGTCTTTATCTAATCAAAAAGTTAGCTGGTGTGTTAAACAAAAGAAACTTTCAGCACACATACAAAGATTTAGACAACCCTCTATGTCCCTGTCCATCGCAGTCAGCTCTGGTATTGTGAATCACAAAAATCACATTAAAATCATAATTTGAGACATAGTCTATGTGCACAATAAGTCAATTTATGTGTGACCTTTATTTTTTTGTAAGAAGAAAAGAAACCCACTTAGAATTTATTGTGGTTAATGCTACCATTTCTGAACAAGCCTTGTAATAACTTACCATTAATTTATAATTTTGCAGAAAATGTTTTTTTAGATGTCTTTTCGCTTGCAAGAATGGGAATTGTGCACTGACAGAATATTCAGAGTTAAACTGATATCTGTAACCAGTGTTACAGATATCCTGAGAAAATAAAAATATGGCTCTGGAGTCAGAAAGTTGGTAAGACTTAAGAAAAAATTTATCTGACCTCCTGGGATGACGGAATCTCCCACCACTGTTGATTGTGGTTTTCATTTATGCAGCAGAATGTTCTGTTTAGTCAGCACTACCTGGAAGATGCCCATCAAAAAGTGTCTGTCAAAGAAAGATCTAAAAGGAGTAAAATTATCAGCAAACATGGGTATGGGCGGTGAATGTTTTTTCGTAACTACTATGTTCATACAAGGAAGGAGATAAAACAAGGGAGCAAGAAATTGAAATAGAATGTGCTAACCATGCATTACAGATGTCAAGAAGAATGAAAACAGGACAAAAGGGGTGGCCAGATCAATGGGTTTCATGCCAGAATCATCACAACACACATAAACACATCTCCAGTGATTATTTTGACTCCTAGTAACAGTAAGATATTTCTTCCTATTGCCTTTGCTGTATTCTGGAGAAACAATGGAACATGAATCATTCAGTGAATTGAAAGACACAGATGGACATAATGGACATGCTTCCTTGTACAGAAGTCTGTGTGTCCCAACCTCTTCTGGAATGTTTAGATGCAGATCAAGAGAAAAGTCGACAGTGTGAGCAAATGGGATTGCTTGTATAAGTGTGCAGTAGCTGTTGTTTTATGTCTGTATCTTTAAAGATCAACAAAAAAGTATGTATGTATTTGTGTATGTATGTATGTATTTATCTATCTTTCTGCTTACCTGCCCACTCACCTACCTACCTGTGTATAACATTGCTGCAGCCATGAATAAGAAGATAATGCTCTATAACTTGAAGTGGGATGTTTGGTTTTGTTTTTTATAAGACCAACTAAGGTAGATAGGCAAAAGAGAACAGCAGTGGGATTCAGAGATTCTCCCTCAAGTCAGATGACTGGCGGAAATGGATTCGGCCCTCCCAGCATCTGTTGTCTGCAGTGGATTGCCTAAACTCTCCTGCAAGTCCTTCCACTGGTAGAACTGGGGAGTGCTAAACAGATGGGGGAAGTGTGAGACAGGCAGAGATGGTGGATTCTTTGGTCAGCACAATTACATCTGAAAGCAGATGTCTGCCAACCACCTTCACTGCACTGAGAAAATGAAAACTGCAGCAACTCTGTGACTGAGGCAGATGACTTACCTTCCATTTTAGCACAGCTTGGGTAGTCACAATAAAATTTTAAGTGGCAGTTTGACATGGGGTTTTGTTTCTTAAAACACAACACAAATGGTCTATGAACCTGTGGTTCCTCCAGAACAGCAGCACAGGTCCTAGTCTCATGTATGAGTCTTAACTCTGTCCCCACTAATCTAATAATCCATGGACTTTAGTGGTAGCAGTGGAAAGCCCCAAGGGAATAAATAATGTGCTGAACAAGAGTTTGCACAGCCTTTGCACTTTTTGCAATATATGTTGACATTTGGGGCGAAAATTAACATGATAGTTGTCTCCATACAAGTAGAAAACATGTCTCAGACATTTTCACAGCTGACTTGAAAACTGGTTTCAATAGTGCAGTAGCACAGACATATTAAAACCACTATTGTTTGAGCCCTTTATCCTTTCTTGTTTAAAATGTTATGAAAGACTTAAAATTGGCTTCCCTTGAATTCAGTTAACCTAGTTACTCCGTATTTCTCCTTATAGGTTGTAGAAAGCAGGACTTTATGAGTAATTCAAACTGTGCATGAAGAGTCTGTTAACAAATACGCAGTACCAAATTATTGGGTACACAGGACCACTGCAGTAAAAACAAAGGGTATATGTATGGCTGGGAAGAAGAATAGATTTTGTGAGGAATGTGTATTCCCAAAGGAAGTGGTAACTTTCATAAACTCTTGAAAACCCATTTTCCATACCCGCCACTCTCACCACCTTCTTCATATACACTGGGCTGTTCAGTAAGACGTGGAATTTTCTGGCCCACTGTGCCGTGCTATTATGGCTAAACAAGTTGGGTGAAAAACAGCCATGTGAAATTTTCACAGCACAGCACACACCAATACAAAGCCTTGCCTTGGTTTCAAATTTCTTTACCAATCCAAAACCCAGACAAGCTTTATTGAAAGGCTTGTTAAGGTTCACAAACCACAGGATGAGTTTGCGGGTGTGCCAAAGAAAAGAAAGGTCTGAAAGAGCAAGCAGAAACTGGGAGCAGATCGACTTTGGGCTTTGCCATGGGCTGTCTGTGGGTCTTGGTCAGATTATCCTCCTTCTCCTCCGTGTCTCAGATTGCACTGCTTGAGTAATGCTGCTGAACTCTCTGTGTCTCCAGAGCATCAGGAGGATGAATGGCTGGGAAGCCCTTTAGATTAGTGGAGTGTTAAACTAGGACTAGAGCTGACTATAGAGACTTCCTAGTAGAGCCATAACAGCAAAGCTCCAGCAGAGACTCAGCTGGAGAAGCCTTTTTCTGGTTTGCAGAAGTCATCATAAGGAAAATACATAATATTTTCCTAAAGATAACTTTTTTGACTTCTAGTGTACACCTTTTGATGGATTTTGCCAGGATACCTGCGGCTGCTAGTCTACTTCCTCTAAGGCAAAGAAAAGAATTGTATAATTGTAAAATGCATTTTACAATTCAATTCTCCCCATTCCACCAGAGTGGAGGGGAGAAGAGAGGGAGGTTGAGCAAGCAGCCATGCAGTGTTTTATCTCCAGTCGGGCTTAAGATCACAAGAACTGAGCAGGACATTGGAAGGACAGAGGTTTGGGCTCACTGGGAAGAAGCAGGCAGAGCAGGCAGCTTTGCTCCCAGGTTCACAGACAGACTGGTGTGTGTATGTGCATGGAGGAAGGTTCCTATCTGTTGCGCTACAGCTCCTGACAAATTACCATGAAGTCACTAACTGGAATTAGTCTATGAGGAAAGATGTGAAGCTGGGTTCAGTTTTATTAGGATCGTTCAGGATTTTAGCAACTGCTTTACTAAGGAAGGATGTAAGAAAAGATGCTGACAAAGAAAGAAAAACAAAAGGGCAAACATGAAAAACACAGTTTTAAAAACAGGTCCATATGCTGATGTTTTCATTCAGGTAAAACTATGCTGCTCTGGATCACATACCTATAATTTCATGAAAAACAGGATGGCATGGAAAGCAAGTCCACTGACTTCAGAGAACACTTTATTGTAAAGCTGAATAGACACACTAATCTATTTGTTAATCTATGCTGCTGTTTGGAGAAATGCAACTATTTAAAAATGTAAGATTCTGCTTAAAAAGTATTCAGGTGTGCTACAAGTATTTATACAAAATAAGGTATCTCCCTCTGACTCCACATTTAATCAAGCACCTTCTTGCACAAGCACTTTGCTGTTTAAATTCCATAATTGCCTTTTAGTGGAGCTATGTGGTTTTTGACCATGTCATTAGAAGTTTTTAACATATCTTGTTGTTTTGTCTATAAGCTTCATTTTTATATTGCAAGTCTGCAAAGCCCTACCCACAAATTCCTGGTATCGGCCAGAGGGAAGAGAGCTTTTTCATGTCTGTAAAAGAATTTTATTGGGTATTAAGAAAACTTGCTGCAACCACATTCATTGTGGGGTGATGAAATCAGAGGCTTTGTGACAATCCCAGTGAAGCGTCAAGATATTGATTACACTGAACAATTCTGGCCAAATTTCATTTTGCAGAAGCCACACCAAATGCTGTCCAATACATTCAAAAAGGGATTTTCTGCTGTGTACGTCTAGACATACAGTCTAGAGAGGGTAGAGAAATAATGGATACAATATCTCCAGCCAAGCAGCAGGAAACAGGGAGGTCTCTGTTATCTTTACTTCATATTGGATGAAGTGAGTCTGCTGCAGGTTAAGAATTTTGAATTAGAGTAGATATCATTCTGATATAGAGCTACATATCATTTAAAAAAAAAAGAAAAAAAAAAGAGTGCCAAAATCAAGACTATCAGCTACACATAGGGCCCCAAAAATGATCAGAGGACTGGAACACCTCTCCTATGAACACAGGCTGAGAGAGTTGAGATTGCTCAGACTGAGGAAGAGAAGACTCCAGGGAGACCTTAGAGCGGCTTTCCAGCTAAGGGGGCTTACAAGACAGATGGGGAAGAATTTTTTAAGTAGGGCCTGTTGTGACAGGACAAGGGCTGATTGTTCTAAACTAAAAGAGTAGATTCAGACTAGATATAAGAAGGATATTTTCTACAGTGTGGGTGGTGAAAAACTGGCACAGTTTGCCCAGAGTAGCAGTGGATGCCACATCCTTGGAAATATTCAAGGTGGGGCTGGATGGGGCTCTGAGGAACCTGATCTAGTTGAAACTGTCCCTGCTCATTCCAGACGGCTGGACTTTGAAGGTCCTTTCCAACCCAAACTATTGTACCGTTCAACATTTTTCCAAATGAGGGGTACCTCCAGCTTTTTGATACATTCATATGATTCTCAGCATTTCTGAGGGGAAGAATTAATTCAAAAATGTGTGAGCAGAAGCCAGAAGGTGTACATGAAAGGACTGATTTTCTTGGGAACTAGACATGGTCCAGGCCAATTAATTTCTTCTGCCTAAGAAAGATTAGGGCCCATGTGACAATCACAGCTAAATGAAAAACCACTTTGTTGAATTCGTCCTCACTAGAAGCTTCAGGAACTATTTCAGTGCACTGGCTCACACAGACGCACACATGTGTGCACGTGCATACACACTTTCAAACACATCCCCACTTATCCTGCAGAAAAAAACCCCAAACCCATTAGACACTGTTACCTGTCGTTTTCAAGTCTGAATACCTGGACACAAATAATCATTATATGTTGTATATGTGGGACAGCTTCCAAAATGGAAAGTTTGCTATGAACAGATCCAGTGACCACTTTATAGCTCCACCCCAAAACTTTACTGTTTGTTTTTATCACCACTAAATACCTTGAAAAGCCAATGAATCTAATTGTGTTATTACTACCAGTATCTGTATGACACCACTTAGGGAAAAGTCACTATTTATGCAACTTTATGCTGTTTATGCTGGTTTTACATTTCAGGATAGCTGGTACCCACTGATTAAATATGTTGACATATGAAAAATTTCTCAGCTTTAATTCGGTGACATACATCAAGTATATTGTTTTATAGAAGATTTTTTTGATACATTACATCATACTTTTTTACCACTTTCTGAAAATGCAAGTGCATTTTCCAAATTCATACATTTTCTCTCCACATAAATCTGTTTGGAAGATAAGTCTTGTAGATTTATCCCGTGTATATCAATAAGGAAACTCAAACACAGGCCTAGGTCTTTGCTGTTGTAATTCTTCACTTGCAATCTAAGTCCTAAGGTTCCCATGAAAAATACATACATGGAAGAATTTTATTAATTAAGTTACATATTAATATTATGTCCTTTACTTACAAACTTCATACTGATTAATCAACTGAGTGTGATTTGTTAAGAGCTGCAGAAATTTTCTGTGACAGCGACATAGCTGTGACACTTTGAAGCCATAAAACCCAATCCTCTGCCTTATATCATGGGATCTCCGGGTGCGATAACCACACCTTAAACACACACTTCACCTCCCAGCAGTGCATGTCACAAGGCCACTAAATGTACGTGTCCCCCAAACAGAGCTCCGAGGAAGAGAAGAGCGGGGAGGCAGGATTACCGTGCTGCCCCTGCTAATGATTGCTTTCCAAACAGGTCTGTGGTCATTGACTGCGCAAGGCTGGAAAACTTCGAGTGTAGTTGTTTAGACTACTTGAGGGGCTGATATATAGGAACTTCTTTGTACAGTGCTGCCAGTGTCTTCCTACTGATGTGGAATAGGACTCAGTAAAAGTACTTTTCCTGGGGAGGGGGCAGCTGGTGCTTTATTTTAGCTGGCGCTTTATTTTAGCTGGCAGAAACACTGTCTTTCAATCTGAGCGATTGGTAACCGGAACTCGCCGCCGGGGTACCGGGGAGCTCGGCTGGAGCCCGGGGGGCCGTGGCGGGCTGGGGTCAGCGCGCCTCTCCTCGGGCACTTGATTATGTCTCGGGAGCCTCCGCACCGCAACCCCGGCGCTGGGTGCCGAGTTCCGGAGCGGCAGCCGGGCTCACGTGCGGAACAAGGTGCAGGTTGCGGGCGCGGCGCCGGCGGCCCGGCGGGGGCTGCGGGCGGGCCGGGCCGGCGGGGCCGCGGCGCTGAGGGCGCTGCCCGGCACGGAGCCCCGGCAGGGCCCGCGGCCCCCTGGCGGCCGGTGCTGCCCCTCACACGGGGCTGTGCGAGCCGCGGTCCGAATTCACCCAACACCACAGGCTGGAACCTGCGGGCCCTGCCCGCTTCGCTCCAGGTTTTGTTTAGGACGGATTGCAGTGAGGCGGGAGTGGCTTGGTAGGAAACGTCTGCTCCCGAGAGTGGGAGTGTACGGAGGTGCGTGCCCGCATTACATTCCGCGTGTTTGTGTGAGCCACGGGCACGGGCAGGGCATGGTTGTGACAGAACCTCGGAGTCATGGGGTGCTTTGGGTTGGTAGGGGCCTTAAAGATCATCTAGTTCAAGTCCCACTGCCATGGGCAGGGACCCCCTCCACCAGACCAGGTTGCTCAGAGCTCCATCCAGCCCAGCTTTGAACGCTTCCAGAGACATCCACGGCTGCTCTGGACAACATAAGGATTGTCTCTGTATAGAAAGAAACAGAATAAATGCACACACACACAAAAGGGTGTATGGAGAGAACCAGCTCTACTGAGCTACTTGTCTTGTAACTACATTACCAGTATTAAAAATCAGCCAAACCCATCCCTTTGCTGTAATAAACACAACAGGTTTAAACAAATACACAAAATCAGAAGCCTGTAAAATACAAACCAAAATTTTTGGGGAAAAGCATTTGTGACAGTTGTCAACAGCAACACAAATTCCCCATGCACACTGGAGGTTTTGCTAAGTCTTGAATTTAATAAGGTTTTCCCATTTCTTAATTTGCTGCTTGTTATCCTTGTCAGAAAAATGCTGTCTTAATGCTGTTCTCCAAAGACATAAATCATGATAACTCTTTTTATTTTTTAAACATTTTTACTTGTAGACACCAGAAATTATTTTGGGAGAAGCCCATGTGATTTGCAAACAAGCAAATATAGAAACAGCAAACAGATGTATATGTATATCAAATAAAATAAAATTGTGTGTGTGTGTGTATATACATATGTTCCAGTAGAAAGAATGCTTCCCTTTCCATCAAATCTTTGCCAGAGGAGATGAGTTCACTGTATCAAGAGATTTGTAGAATTTGTAACATTCTGGATTAATCTTATCTGCAGAATACACACAGTCACCCCCTTCTTTCTTTGTACTCACAACTGTTTTCTCAGCTTCTTTGCCTCACAGCTGCAGTGCTAATAATTTATCGTCCCAGTTACCTCCCTCATACTACTTGATCTGAGTCTTCTTCAAAGCCAAAGGAGTGAGCTGTTGGACGGGGTGCGATTCAGGCAGCGTGCGAACGAGGGGGGTGAGAGTGAGCTTCAGCCTCTCTTTGCTCATGAGTTCATGAGCCTAGTAATGCTGATGGGCAGGGTAACCAGAGAAAGCAGAGATGATGAAAAATGACCTTTGAGATGAGGCCACATCGTCTTTGATGTAAGGCAAATTGGTATGACTTTCTCTAAGCTTGCAGTAAAACAGACCTAGCTGGTGCGGAGACTGAGAGGAGGAGTTCCCTGAGTGGTGTTGGGAGGCAGAGTGATGTTTCTTGCTGCCATCTCAGTGCAGATGTCATGATAAGGGTGAGCCTGAAAGCACTTTGGTACTTCCATGATCCCGGTGCAGTAGTAGCCCTTGGAAATGCCAAGGGTTGGCACAAATGACAGCAGCCTCTGAACTGCTCCAGCGTGTGTGCCAGAAGGCTGTTCAGCAGTGTGTAGGTCAGCAGCTGGAGGGACAGAAAGGTGTGCTTGGGTTGTACTCCAGGTTTTGGCGTGAGAGTGAAGAGCAGGGCCAAGTCATGTTGTTAGACAAATATACAAACTGAATTCACCCACATGTGGAAGTAGCAGGCAGCCAAATACATTCAGTATCAAACATTTGGAATGGGATAGTTTCCTCTGAGTCTTCATGACCCAGGCTACTAGTGATAAAAGGAAATTCACTCTATGTGAGCTAAAAGTTATTTCAGTGCCAAATTCCACCTCCTGCACCTCATTATCTCTCCCCTTCTGCACTCCTGGCTGGCTTAATGTGAAGGGCTTTCAGTGCTGAGCCAAACTTCCTTGTTTCCATTTTTTTCTTTGCTGTTCACCTTAATGTTTTCCCTTCTCTTTGCATCTCTCCCAAGGCTGAACAATGCCATGCACGCACAAACACTCAATCTCCCAGCCACTGCTGAGCAGGACTCAACACCATTTTACCTTGCTCCCACGCCAGGCAAGACTCCAGGGTAGAGGACCAAGTGGCTGTGACCATAAACATGGTGTCCAGTGCCCTCTTACACCCACCATGGTACCTGTACATCAGCACAGGGCTGGCAGCTATGACAGAAGATTTAAAGTAGACCCGTATCTTTCCAGAATTGCAGCTTAAGACTAGAGGGGACATCTTCCATACCTAAACATGCAGCAGATGCCGTAGGTAGGCAGGCTCACGGCTTATCTGTTTACCCCTTTGCTGGTGTAAACTGAAGTAACTCATTGCCTTTACAGAAGACTTGTGCCTCGATAAGTTTTGTTATTTTTCATAAATTATATCCTGAAGTTAGACAAGCTCAGTGCTAAATTGAGTCCAGCATACATTTTCAATTGAAGCTTACGAACTATGTAAAGGTTTCATTACAATCACAATTTCCAATTAGAAAATGGCCATTCTTGAGAGCATTTTCACATTTTCCAACAGAAATTTAGAAATATCCCCAATAAAAAAAAAAAGAGACTATCTAAAACCCTGCACTTTTCTTTGAAGGGAAATTTTAAACCACAATGTTTTGCATTGCTTTGAAAAGATCCCTTTTCTTTTTTGCTATTTCCAAATAAAAACATTGATTGAAATTCACCCTGTGTGTGAACATGTCCCATATAAATTCACCCTGTGTGTAAAAATGTCCCATATTACTACATTTTGGTTTTCTCCTAAGAGGGAAAAAAATTATGTAGGAGTGTGCCCCCTCCAACCCAGTGGCTTACCAGGGGCCTTCTCACATCATGATTTCCTGGTGATGTGCAAGCTGCTCTAGGGCGAGGTCTGCAGACACCTTCCAGCAGTATAGGTTGATACAATTTTTGTAATATGCAGTCTGACGTGAGTGCATTCACACTCTGCTTTGTTGTGCATCCAGAAGGAATACCTTTCTGCCTTAGTGGCTGCTGTAAAAGCCCCACTAGTGCCAGCGCCTGAATCTCCTCACGGAACATAAAAGCAGGGCAGGGCAATAAGAGAAGAGTGCAAAGTGGGAGGTGATGGAAAGATACAGACTAAAATGTCTGACAGGGTGAACAGCAAGAGTATCCCTAAGTGTTTCCATGGGTTCTGGGGAGGACAGTGGAGGATGTGAGGGCCTGGGTAAGTTTTTGGTCGTGTTTTGATAAGGTGGGGAAGAACAGTTTTGGATCCTAGACTGAGTCTAGTGCAGAGTAGAGAAAAAGTCATGCCTCCTTGAGCCTGCATGGACAAGGTGCCAGAGGACCAAGAGCTGCTACTCTGCTATTATGAAGGCCCTGTAACTGCTGTTTTGTAGGCAAATACAAGTATTTTTCCAAATACTTTTGGAAAAATGATAATGTGTAAGTCTTTTAAACACATTATCTTAAAAGAACAGAAACAAACTACATTACTCATCTCAAGGACCAAAAGAAATTATTTGTTTATCTGCTTTTACCTACCAAAAAGGATGTATTGGTAAAGACTTCATATTTATGCCATGATTATGACTTCCTTAATAAACAATTTCTTCCAAAGTACCCAAGTATCTTTATAAACCTTGTCCCTGTATTAATGTGGGCAAACTGAGATGCCAAACAGCTGAGACATGAGGTTTTCTAGATGACAAAGGAGTCAGGCACCCAGCTCTGCTTAGCTTTCCCTGGGAGCAGTGCATCTCAGCCCCCTTGTAAATTCCAGCCTAAGCGATTTGCCCCAGGGTCATGAAGTGAGTCAGTATGTAAAATGGGAACAGAGCCAGGCTATCCTGACTCTCTGTTTCCTACCCTAACCAATGCACTACTCACAGGATATTTGGTCATGCAAATCTCATTGCACAATATCTTGTCGGCAATATTTTGCCATGAAAAAATTGTCACCCCTAACAGCACATGGAAACAGATAGAAATAGTAAACCCAAGCAGTTCTATATATTCAATGCTTCAGATGACACATCCCACAGTCAGATCTTATTACAATCAAATATTTGTGGTGAAAGGACTAAGATGAAATGATGCAGTCCTGATAAAATGGCCATTAAAGACCAGATGTATGCACCTGGAAAATGAGACACACTGCATTAAGTATCAGGCCACAAGTACTCCATTTCCTATTTGGGGTCAGTTCTAAAGTCAAATGACATCACTTCTCATGAGAAGACTCTTTTTAGTCTTAGAAATTCATGTAAAAATGAAATAATGAAATAAGGCAAGTCAGGTATTCATATATGTTCATTTAACCCAATGAAAAATGTGTTACATTTGATATATATATATTTATATATTTAAACTCAGCCAGTGACATAAATGTCAATTGATTAGTGCAGCTGGAAGATGAAAACTGTCCTTAGCATACTGAAATTAGTGAGTTACAGTCAGTTATCTGTTTAGGTGTGGGTGTGGGTGTAGGGGTGTGTGTGTGTGTGTATCTATGTATGTCTATATATATATATGTGTATATAGTAATCTTTGAGCACTTGCCCACTCAAGCATTGCACTGACGTGATGAACTGATATGGGTATCCTCAAACTGCAGGTTCATCTATATAAATTATTTTGAATTTAAAGTAAACTTTAAAACTTTAAGATTAAATGTGTCATTTTCATTCTGAAAATGAGAATCCAGAGGACTAGTTAATAATACAATTATTTTCTTGACCCAGCAGTAAATACATACAACAGTAAATAAATGCAAATGTTAGAAAACATTTCCCTTAGTATTCTATACAAAGATTGAACTTGCAGTGAGCTTTGCAGTGGGTGTCCAGTAACTGAGTATATCATCTATCACCTTTCCATTACACTGTCTTTAACTGGAACACAAGACCAAGAAAAACACCATTTTGCCTTAAAAATAGCCACAGTCTCCCTGAGAAGCAGATTACATTGAGCCACAGCAGACTCTGTGGATGGGGAAAATGTTTCTCATTTCCGTGTGCCCATAGCCTGTTAGCATTATTTACACTGTGGGATTTCCCAGATACCCAGAGGAGTGGAGCTCATTCTGCTAAATGTTGTGGAAAGATGTCATGAGAAAATAGTACCTGCCTGCAGATATAAACTTTGTGTTTCCACTGTGCTCCTCTGCACTGCTTAGACAATGCAAATCTCTTCAAGTTGCTATTTTCCAATACATTCCAATGCCATAATTGTCCATAGTTTTTCATAGGTGAAAAACTAAAATGTGCCTTTTAATCATGTGCCATCAAAATTAATGGGAAAGTGGAGCAGCCAGCCAGGCTTGGTTTTACATCCAAGTGGTTAGAGGACACTACTAGATCACACCTTTTGTATGCCTTCACTCCTGCCAGAGTATTTATCACCTGCATTACCAGAGGAACCATGTTTCCATTCGGCAAATTCTGTTCACGATGAAAAGTAATGCCCCACAGTGTAGCTGGAGTGCCATGATCGAGAAGGTCTAGGAACCATTAAACATGCTGGAAACATGAGCAGAGAGCTCCAATGAAAGAATTCTAAGGCAAGCACTGACATCTCAGCATTGTTTCCTTTGTTACTAAGATTAAAACTCAAGAAATGTATTTGGAAACTGAAACAAATGAAAACTGAACTTCCTTCTCATTCCCATTGGACTTGGGTTTGAATTCTCAAAACCATTTTAAAACCTCTCTAGCAAGTCAGTAACCTAGCTGCTGCTAAGGAAGGCTGACAGGGATGGAGGCCAAACTGGCAATGCAATTGCATCTTAGACATCTGTGGTCACTGGTCAGCACAGACTAGAGAGTCTGCTGAGAGTTCTGCACTGGCAAGAACTGATCATCAGCCACTGAGGCTGTAAAGGATGTTATCTCTTGTTCTGCCACAAGCACCTTGAACACAGTTACCTGAACTTTGTTTGCACTTCCCTGTCCCCTGGCTTTGATAAATGTGAAGGTCAGAAGTCCGCATGGAATCTGCCAAGTGGTGTCCAGAGTAAATGCTGTCCTAGCCCCATGACAGAGCAGCCTCGTTTGGGAAACATCAGTTCCTCTTAAATGGGATCTGTCAAAAACCCATGAAGAAGACCAAAACTTGGTGAGCAGAGTGAGACTGAGCGCTTGAATATTTGTGTCCATCCTGTCCAGGCTGGGTTATTGCAGTTATTGTATATGTTTGGATCCAGAAGCAAATTAACGTGTTCTCCTCAGTGGAGCAGGTTACCATGAACCCTCTATTTTTCTGCTCTCTACCCCTTCACTGATTTGTTGTGCAGTTTGTTCTCTGTTTCCAGCTTTTTCTTCTGATTTTCAGAGAATTCTAAGGTTGACTTAGGACCCCTTTGAGTCATCTCACTACCACATTGCCACACTGACTCACTCAGTTCAGCTGTGTTCTATGAAGATAATACAGCTTACAAAACCTTGATGAATCAAGCATACAGAAAACACTTTATGAAAATCTAATGAGATTTTAAAGATATATTTAATGGTGTATGACTAGTGCTTGGACATGTGACATCTTCCTCTTTATAAAGTGCTTTTTTCTTAGAAATAACGTGATTACAGTACAGGTGATTAAAATGTTTCCCACTGCCCAAACTACACAGAAAATCTCTCCCTAGTGTTCCCATGATATATATAGATCTCATTTACCTCAGTAGCATTTTTAGCATCCCATAAAGAAATTCTATAAAACCCCTAAGAAGTCCTTTGCCTACAGTTGAGCAATTTGATTTAAACTCAGCCAGTGCTGGCTCTGGGTTTGCTGAAGGTGTGGACAAACCCAAACACATTAAACATGATATATATGGCTAAAACACAGTTAAAGGAAGTAGGTCAAAAAGAAGTTGGCTTGCTTTCTTCTGGCAGGTTGGGGCAAGTCTTACCAGTGTATGTGCATTTGGCTTGTAATCCAGCCTTTAGTTTGGATCCTTCATTTGAGAATGACCTGTTTTGTCTTAATTTTATCCCCTCCCTCCAACAGCAGGGGTTTTGTGTAACAGCTACACAGAACAGCTGCTTGGACCATGCATAGGCCAGTTTACATTAGCCTGGTTTTTCTTGAGAAAGTCATGGTTTAAACAAATGGTTATGTCTATTTTAATCATTTTTGTCTTCTTTTGAAGTGTTTTTTCAAACATTAGCCTTTTTTTACTTCCAAATCAAGTTTAGCTTTACAAATTAGTCTGCTCTGTCATGTCCCCTTTAAACACAGCTGTTACTACAATGTAAACAGGGTTTTAAAAATTTAGATAAACAGTTACAAGAAAGAGGTCTTCAAGTGTTTTTAACACATGGTCAGTTCTTGCTTACTTGATTTTCCTTGGTTTAATAATAGAATTCAAAATACATGCTGTAGTTCACAGATGTCAGCTCCCAATAATAACACATAGTGTGTTACATTTGCAGCGATGAACAGAGAGACACCAAGTAATGCTCCAAATGCCTCTGTGAAAGGGTGAGCATTATTTTATAGGAGCCAAAATGGAGTTTTGTTGGTTAGAGTAGGAAACATTTGCAATGATTTCCTACCCTTGCAAACAGCTCCAGTCCTGTCAGTGATAGGAGCTGTTGGAGCCGTGCTAGTGCTGCAATTACTGTATGTAATGTACGTACATTACTACATGTAACATCTTTATGTAGCAGCAGCCTGTTGGAGCACAAGGCAGGGACCAGGGCTTACTCAGTGGAACTAAACGCTTGATGTCTGTGAAAAAAAACATGGAAAATCAAAATTAGTGGTGAAAATACCATTAATATCATTATATTGGTAGACCCCATGTTACCAAAAGAAAATGGTCAAAATCATCAACAATATTTTAGAAATTAAATGACAGGGCCAAGGTCATCACCAAGGTACACAATGGCTGGAGTTCAGAATGGCATTTAAAAGATTATTTGCTGAGACTCTGGGCACTCACCCTTTCTTGGCAGCATCACCTCTATTTAACAGAGCTATCCTCGTGCCCTGTCTGAAAATTTTGCCATTATGTTCAGCAGTTGGCCTCGCCAGGACATTACCACCCTGTTAAAAGAATGTCAGTCATGAAATGACAGGGTGCACATGATTTTATGTGAATACTTCTGTGAATGAGAGAAAGGGCATGGGGATCATAAATCTGAAAGTGAATGTTTTCCTTTTAATGAATTGAGAGTGATTTCAAACTTCGGAAGTACTAAAATACAGTGAAATTATGAATGAGCTCTCCCTTCATGGTTATCTCTAACAGCTAAATGTGGAGTGTATGGTATTTGTGTTGCATTTATATCAGGCAGCTGCAAATGCATACAGAGCCATTAAAAGTCTAGCATAAAATATCATACAGTTTGTTTTTTCAATGAGACTCCATGCTGGTCCCCCCAGATGAAGTTACACATATGCTTTCATCCTCAAAGCTCATTTTCAGATATTTAGAACTATGTTAAAACATCACCTTTTTGGAATGCATGCTTCCAGTGTTGGATTGAACTACTTCAAGCAAATTGGATAGGTCTTTTGAGAAAATTTAGAGTGAAATAGTATGTTCCAGACACTATAAAAACTGGTTGGTTTGATTTTTTAAAATTGAGAACAGTTGCCTCTTAGGAAACAGAACTTCTAATTTGTCCTGAGTGGTAGGACTCAGATGTCATCCTCTGTGGGAGTCAGGTACCCAGATCCCTTTTGAGGCTGGGGTTCTCAGGTTGTAGTTTAAGTCCTCTGAGAAGATTAATTTTGAGCTGGCATAGTTCAGTCCAATGGCTTTGGGGGTGCATAGTATAATAGTTAATAATAGACTATTGATGTAGGAAGAAGGGGTTTTTATGGTTTAAGCATTGAAACTGAGAAAGACTCAGAGGATTAAGACTCATTTCACTTTAGTCATCAAAAAAACTAGGTACCCAAGTTCAGACTATCTCTGATCAAAGGCAAGAGACAGGGCCCATCAGAAAGCAGTGTTACTAAGGTAGAGGAGATGAATCACTCCTTAGAGGTACCCTTGAAGAAACAGAGAACTGAAGAGCTAGCTTTTAGTCAACTAAAACTGCTGAGATAAAAGCTGCCTTAATACCAAAGGCCTATTAGCAAAATAAAAATAAACCTAATTTCTTCACACACCCTTCAGTCCCCGCAACACATTCTTTGTTATGGACATCTGCAGTATGTAATATGGAAGGAGGGAAAACAAGGTCACTCTTTTACACAATACAGTATGTAAATAATATCAGTTTTCTGATATTTCGGGTCAGCATGTGAACTGAGGAGAAATTTCAATCTGGTAGTTGCTCTGCTGTTAGTTTATTTACAGTCAACTGCCAGAGTAAGCAGAAGAAAATGGACTCTCAGTTTTAATTAGTGGGTGCTTTTAAAATAAACCTGTACTTTCCCTCCTCCCCTCCTTCTGTAAGGTATGCACAGAAGATGGCTTGGTGAAAGGTAGTATCAAAAGAGAGAGTGTCAAAAGGAGGTCTTCTACCTGGAACTTGTTTCCAGATGTTTTTAGTGGAGCTTGCCATACTGAGTATTAAAATTGTGTGGACTGGAGCACTGAAAACTGTTATCTGGAAAATAAAGGAATCGCTTGCTCGATTAATCGTCTAACATACACCTAAGAAAAACCATATCACACACTCCCAGAAAAGGAAAAAAAAAATAGGAAAAAAAACAGGAGGGAAAAGAAGGACGGGAAGAGGAACAGGAAGGGAAAAGAATAAAGAAAATAAAATGAACAGCTGGATATTAAGTCACCTGCCTATCAAGAAAAAACAAAAGTCAGCTGCCCACCTATCCATCCATCCATCCATCCATCCATCCATCCATCCATCCATCCATCCATCCATCCCTTTACCCTACCAGAACAAAGCTTTTCATTGCAAGGCCATGTGTTTTCCAACCCTCACCCTAAACACACATTTTCTTTCCATATGATTTTCGTCATTCATGGTTGCGGATGAACAAGACTGAGGTTTTTATGGTGTTTTTCCTTTGTTTTTAGGGAACTGAGTATAAGATGGACAGAGAGAAACATTTTATGAAGAAAAGAGAAGGAATAAAAAGCCAGTTAGTTCCTTAATATCCTGTTTTCAAGGCCAAATTTTGGTAGCTCTTTCAGAGAAGGGTCTTGATTAAAGAAGAGGAACTAGGCATGCTTGACATCTTTGCTGGTGAGGCCACAGAGCCAACCCTGAAGTGACCTTTGCTGCTTTGGACTAATGGATACACATCATATAGACGAGTGTTTCCCTAGTTTCCAACCCTACTGTGGCCATGATCTGACAAGGGGTCATTCTTTCTATTTTCAGCACTGTCATGAAAGCAGCCTCTCCATGCACTGAGCCACATAGGCTCTTTGGAAAAGAGTAAGGCAAGAAATTTCATGTGTTAAGTTATACACCAGAGGGAGTTCCATGAATGTAGTACAAACATCCTGATATTACCAAAGAAAAATCCATTTAAAAATGACAGGACTTGAGAACTGCAATCCCTAGTTCACACTGTAGCTCCTCCTGTTTGCAAAACGTGCGTCTCTCCAGGTTCATTTGCCCTGCACTTTCCACAAGCAGCCAAACTTAGAGGCTGTTGAAAGCAAAATTACTCCTTGAATATTCTTTTCCCTAGATTACTCCTTGTCTATTTCTCATTGAGAAAACCACGTTAAACTGATTTCCTGTAGGTAATATTAGAAAGTGGGATCCATTTAGGATCGCATGAAACAAACACAGTTCTCACATTTGGAACTGCTTTAAGACAATATCAAAGAATTTGCAGTCATTTGGCCCTATATGATGTATATAAACATGGACAGTCCTCCTCCTCTCCCTTTCCACTCCCTACATGAACACGCAGTTTTAATGTCAGTCTGCTTGCTGAAAGGATGCTGTGATTAATAACTCATCTTCTGTTTTCCTTCATTGTAATTCTTTTTCCCCTGCTCCTCTTGAAATGATACAAATTCCTTTAGAGAAGAGCAGCTGGTGTCTGACTTTTCCCCTGTACTTGAGTTAGCAATGTTGAGCTTCTCCCTACAAAAATGGCATCCAAAAACCTGCCATATACATTCCTAATGGCTTCAGGAGTTTACTGAATTCTAGAATTTGAATTACAAAGGAGACACAATGTACCAAACAAAATTCCTGGTGTTCTATCAGGTCTTCTTTCCTACTTTCTTATTGTTTTGTGTTGTGATGTCTTTTGCATTTAATCAGACTATTTTTATACTGTGTCCCACCTTGCAGCTGAATTTTTTCCTTTGAGAAAATTCCTTTCCTAATGCAAGAAAAGATAGTACCCTCATTGAAAGCAACTCTGTAAGTTAGAGGAAAGGCTTGTATTCCGTGAACATTTGATAACTCTGACTGTGGGCTGAGTTGCTACTGCTCTTTGTCTGAGAAACTCAGAATCCATTAGGCTGATAGCCACTGTTCTTCTGAGGAAACTACAGCCCTTGTGGCCCTTCCTGTTTCCTTTCAACATTCTTAATGTGATAGTGGAAGAGGATATCCTAAGGTCAGACATTAAAATGTGAAGTTGTGAGGTGATGATTAAATGGGAACACAGTGAAAACTTCACTCTTCATTATTTTAATACAGTCCAGCCTCTGCTGATATAATCATTTCCAGCAGATATTTAAGGTAGTTATAGAAACGATTAAAAGAAAGGCCTTTCATTTATTATCTTAATTATATTTTCTGTGTTGCCTTTTTTCCTTCTTTCTTTTCCCAGAGACCAACATTAAGTGTTCATGTTTAAGACTTACAAGCCCATTTTACAAGACAGTAATATATTTTCAGCTCTGTTTTGCTCTTTGATCTTTCAAAGTGTAATGCCTTACAAAGTGTTATAGCAGTGGACTCTTCAGTTGAAATTCATAAACATTTTCCATCATAGCTCCATTGTTTCACAGTCTTACACACTTCTGAAAAATCCATTTTGGGCTGAAACTGTCTTTTCTCAGTCACTGCAATTAGTTTTAAAATAGGGGAATTATCTGTTCAGATTTTTTTAACTTATGGGAACAGTAGAGAAAAAGAAGCACCACTTTCCCACGATAAGTGATTTTCTGAGCACTGCTACAGCAAAACCAGCTAAAATATTAATTTTGAACTTCTTTCTGTGAGCTGACTGCAATTAGTTTCTTTATAAAACATTTTCCTGTATCAAACCATACAATTAGAAAAAGTGACAGCATCCAGGTGCATGGTGCTGGTAGATGTGATCTCTCATTTGCAAGAAAGTTATAATTCAGCAACAGGGAAGTCCTGCAGGACTGTTCATGGGTTTGAAGAGAGACACACTCTTCAAAAATAGGGTGTAATTAAAGGGCAAACCCGTAGTAACCAAGGCAAGGTCCCATGTGAAAACAACAGAGTAAAATGAAGTGCCATGCTCTACATGGTGAACAGGCCCTGCAAGGGAAGGAAAATGCAGGTGGCATTGGCAGAACTCGTGCACCCGCAATGGCTTTGCACTGTCAAGGAGAATATTAGGTCAGCCACACATGGACAGATTTCTATTCCCGTTTTTGTTATTTAAATGCCAAAAGTATTATTATTTTACATTTGGGTTCAGTCCAGACTCCAAAATACAGAGGATGTGCAGCTAAATTACAATTTGCTGTTAGAACCTTACTTTGGCATTTCCCAACATTTTGTGATTTTAACCATTCATCTGTAGCAAAGTATCAGCCCAGGCTTTTCCCCTCCATTTAATTTTAGACTGAGTATGGAGTGAGTACAATAACCTCGGTAAATTAAAGTGTCATGTGATTTCCTTTCTGTGAGCCGAGCGGATGTGTCTGCAGAGCTGTAATGAAGGAGAGTAAGCACAAGAACTGAGAGCTTGCTCCAAGCACATCAAAGCCCTTCAGTGCTTGTAGAGCTCATGTGCAAAAAATGCAAATGCTGTGTGAAATTCCAATCTGAATGATGTATTCGGATGAGTTGCTGTCATCTCCTATCTCCTATAAGGTCTTCATCTGGGAAGAATGTATGACAGAAGGGGATGGAAAAAGCTTCAACATTAAAGATGTGCTGAGATTAGGCACATCAGCAAAAGCCTTGCCACTGGCCTCTAAATTGTTACACCTGGCTGAGATTACGGTCTTTTGCCAATTCATGTCCAGCACTTACTTGGAGCATAAGTTAACTGCAGGCTTGTGAAAGTGATCATGAATTCATTCAGTTTTAACTTCAGGTCTGGTATTTTCACTTTTCCTTTAGAATCATTAGGGCTGTCATTACATCCCTTCAAGGAAAGGGAACAGACTCATAATGTTTTGAAGAGATGTAAGGGACAGCTGTGGGCCAATGCTGACCTCTTTCAGGTCCCATTAGATGTAGTCAAAAGCTTGCAGCACTTCCAGGAAACATTCAGAATGAATGAACTCAGGAATGGGATCTCAGGATCTAGGTTACCTAATGAATTCTAGGAGAGTGGAATCACATTATGAATTGAAAACACCTAATAGCAGATACTTCAAGCCGGCTGCCTGTAATTTCTGAAGTACAGTTGACTTCCTTTAGTCCCAGCTCTGTTACTGAATTTTGTGGGGATGACAGAAGGATTTGGATAATCAAATGTGCCGTTCTACTCCAAACACTGGCTTCAAAATGGCATTATGTATTAATGACTCCCAGAACAAATTTGCTCAGTTCACAAGTGAAAAGCTGAGGGGTTTTATGTCTGCCAGCTCTGCAAATTCCCCCTGGGCTGTGAAGGTCAAGTTTGTGCTATTTCCTTCTCACACATCATCATCATCGTCATCATCAGTTATAAAGATTATGAGGGCCAAGCTGTGCCTCAGTTACACCTATGAAAACTCCAGAGTGTTTCATGGGGTTACACAAATGTAAGGAATTGTTCCTGTGGCTGCAGAGCCATGCTGCAAGGCCAGCACTGTACAGGGACCTGCACATGGGATGAGCTTCAGCCCTCTCTCCTCTGCCCCAGAGCATGGGGGGCAGTTCCTACATGTGACAGATCTGACCCTGCAGTGTTACCTCCTGATCATCTGAGCTGATACACCAGGTGAGCCCTACAGGGATTTGTGGATGGATTTAGGCACCATGCAGGCAGCCTTTCTCAGACAAAAGCTGAAGGTCTGCTTGCAAATGCAATGGCTGCAGCTAGGCCCTGGTGCATGTGCTTAGGGATAATTTTTGACTGTGGGGTTGTTGGTGAGGCACAGGAACAGGTTGCCCAGAGAAGCTGTTGGTGATCCACCCCTGGAAGTGTTCAGGGCCAGGTTGGATGGGGCTTTGAGCAAGCTGGTCTAGTGGATGGCATTGCTGCCTACAGCAGGGTGGTTGGAACTTGATGATCTTTAAGGTTCCTTTCAACCCAAGCCATTCTATGATTTTCCAACTATTAGCTTTGGAAAGGCCTTTAGACCTTACGTTTGCTCTCCCAATGCCTGGGGTTTTCTTCTGGTTTACAGGGCTCAGACTTTGGGCTTTCTTTGTACCTGGACTCATGCCTGTGTTGCAGAGCAGCTCCTATACCTTCAGTCAGCTGAATAAGTAAAGGATCCAAATGATTTCCCACAACTTTCTGAGAAGGCAGAGTTGCAATGAGATTTAGTCCAATTCCTAAAGTAGTGCCTAATAGGGTGCAGACTTTCTGGTGAAAGAAGTGTTATTTTTCCTAAGTGTTATTTTTGTCACTTCTTGGACAAAAGCTGTACTACAAACCCATCTCAGTGTGACAAGGGTGACTGAAACTAAAAGCTGTCCTGAGGCACACTGTCCCCCAGAGCACATGCCAACATTTTGTATAAGAGGCTCCCAGATGACAGCTCTCTGCATGCAGCACTGGACAGGGCTGAGCAGCTGAGTTTCCTGTATAGGATTTCAGGATCAGACTCTACATGAGTTGAAAGTCCTCCCATAACATGTGTGCAACAATGGAAGTGAGAAAGCAGGTGGCTTTCTGTGCCTGCAGAGTAAGTTCAAGGGTGTTTTCAACTATGTAATGGCTTTGTCTTTTATGTTGTTTTGTATTTGATGTCTACCTGATGCAGGCTGTGCTTGGGAGAAACTCCAAGAGCCTCACTGCAGCCACACAGGAAGCATTAAAAGAGGAGAACTAGACCATACATTTGTTAAACCTTAAGCTTTTGGGGAATATTGAAAATTTATTGCTTCCTAAGATTATTTTTTGAATATTGCGGGTGCTTGGATAGTAAGACCCATCCTCTAAGCAGCACAATGCACAGCTGACTGAAGCTTTTTTGACCTACTTTTTCTGTACCCTTTCACTGCTGGACTGTTCTGGGGATGGTAGAGCTAATCAGGCATAATTTCCAGGGCACCTGGTGTGTTCCCAACAAGCAGTAGCAGCTTTCTCAATAGATTCAAGGTGTTGAGAGGCTGCTGAAATCCTTGCAGCTGTGGCTGCCTTCTCTTTACAGCCCTCCATCACCTTCTCTGTCTCTAATGAGTCCCTGGTACTGATGCTTCCGCACGGTTGTTGCTGTGTTTCATGACCCAGATGAATCTTTGCCAAAGCAGTGATCTCCCCTTTGCTTTAAGTGAAACTTTTTGTACTAAGGGATTGGAATGGAACTGAATTCTTCATTTTTGCACTAAGATGTAATCTCATCCTTAACTTTTTTTATGTGTCAAAATTCTACCTGTGTGAACTACACAAATGCTTGTGAACAGACACCCTGATGAGCTACAGTAAATTACTGTGAAATTACTGGTGAAATTACTCAGCATCATGAAATGTGAACAAGATCACTCAGAATTGTAAGTGCAGTGGGAGCACAGAGCCACTGCTGGCAAAAACTTGTGTTCTACCAACAAGTCAAAGGCTATGGGAGAAAACAGGCACAAAAATGTGAAGGGTCTTGCTGTGCAGCTTACTCAAGTCCTTATCTTATCTCCAAAGAGAAGAATCAAGCAATATATCAGAATCTGTGAATTTGACTTGATTACCAACCATTTTAAAATCTTGGGATAATATTCCCACTTCAGGAAAAAAAAAAGGTTGAAAAAAACTGCGGTCATATTCTTCATATTTTCATCTTGTTCTGAATAATGGCTTCACAGGGCAAGTTCTTGTTGGCAAGATAATATATTATACTTCGCATTTTTATTAGAATCTTCCTGTTTTCTCCCATCTTCTGAAAGTTCTGAAACGAAGTATGTCACCACCATTCCTTGTGGTCTTTTGAAGCATATCAACGGCTCTGTGATGACATGGGGAAACATGGTGCCATTCAGATTTGTCTCAAGTCTTTTTCCAATTAGTGAATCCAAACTGTGTGAAAGCTTCCTCTGTGTGCTTCATCAAAAGCAGTTTGCAAAACGGTAGCAACAAAGTACATTACCCCCATTAGCATCAGAAAAATAGGTCCGCTGAAAATCACAAAACTGGGATAAGCATAAAGGCAGGCTTGTTTTTCTGAAGTCATGCACAGGGAGAGCCCTAAGTCACAGTCGATGAGGTGTTTAATAGTGTCAGGCAATTAGCATTTGGTTCTTGTTGCAGACGACACAGGAGACATGTCAATCCTACAACCAGCTAAATTTGATCCACTTGTTGTTGAATGTCTGGTCTCCTTTTTAATCAGACATGGTTCAAGTGATTTCATTTCTGCACTTTTAAAATCTATTCTTTAGGATTTTTCCTTTCAGTCAGTCAGTGATCACTTGGCAAGAATGGCACAGGATTAAAGAATTAGATCCACACAATACTAAAATATGTAGCTGGCCCCTGGCTTTTGTGCAGCCACCTTTTCTGTCTAAAAGGGTCTGCAATGCAGCAGATGGGAGAAAGGAAACAGCCTTCACCTGATCTGTTCATTGCCCAGAAAACAATTGCTTTTACACTTTGCTTATATAACCCTTGCTTTTCTGCCTCAGCCAAGGATCCTGACAAGGACAAGACAAATAAGATGCCAGTTGGCGGCCCCTTGGCCCCAGGGCTAATTGCACTGGGGTCAGAAACTCCACGTTCTCTGGTCTCTCCCCTCCTTTTGCACAAGGAGCTCATGGAAAACCCACAGGACAGAGAGAGGAGCAGAACCACAGACTAACTGAAGAAGTCATTCCAAAGTATGGACAGCTGGGACCTGCACCCATCCCAGGTGCTCAGCAGTCTGGTTGCTCCTCTGCCACATGCAGGAACTTATCCACAAGACATGGAGCAGCCTGAGCTTCCTGAGACAGAAGCTCCCTTTGGCCAGCCATTCCAAGACCATACTAGGGAAGAGCCAGGGCTCTCTGGCCTGCCTAATGTCAGCTGCACAATGTGCTTGGAAAGGAACGGAGGTCTGTAGACATGGAGCTGGCAAGATCAGGCAGGAACTGTACTTGTCCATCTCTGCCTATCCTCCCTATGGGAGCTCAAAGCATGTCTCCACAGGCACCATGCTCACAAACACAGAAAGAAGGGATGAGAAGTCCTTGAGCAGCAGGCAAGAAAGGTGTCTGGTGTCTTGGAAACCAAATGTTGAGGAGCAGCCAGCCAGGCGGTTGGAGAAGCAGCAGGACCTTAGCCTCACACCAGCACGTGGAGCTTGCCTTCACGGTAAGGGAATTCTTGCTTGTGGAGGCATTTTTTCTCTTGGGAATAAAGGAGTCAGTACTCCTCATATGAAGAGGTGCTGAATGCAACTGACTGACAAAAACTAGGTAGCAACCAGACTGGCAGGACCATTGGAAGGGTATGTTAATGTATCCACTGAGGAGAACTAACAGTGAAGTATCAGAAAACTCTTCCTGTTGTAATACTCAGTATAAAAAGGCCCACCTTGTTATATATAGCTATATATATGTGCATATACATGAAAGAAAAAAGGGGGGTGTGTGCGTATGTGTTGGTTAATTCCAGTCTCTTACTCAAAATCAACAAACAAAAAGAAAGCCTAGTAGTAAAGGGTATTTCCAGTAAGTTCTAGGAAAGTGGCCTGTTGCTGGGGTAAAAGGAGGGCAGGTATATTTATATTTGCAGTACATAGGTGACACAATGCTTATGAAGGTTTTGCTAGAAGATAGCCTATAGACTGGCAGAGATAATTATATCTGCAGTCAGAGTCATCTGCAGAACTGAATATTGACTGCTGTTATGTATCACTCTATGCTGTTTTTATTTGGCAACCTGAAAACATTAAGAAGGACCACAACCCATGAATACGTGCTGGCACGGGTGAGCTGCGACCTTGCTGACCATAAAGTATGCAATGCAATGTAATGAAACTAAAACTCAAGTGAGGGCTGATATGGTGACACAGATGGGAAAATCCAAAGAAACTGATACTGATAGAATTTAGAAAGTCTTAATTATTGAGTAGAAAATGCATGAATCATGTGTTTTGGTCACAGAAGTTCTATTACCTGGAGAATTTTATTTCAGTCCATGCATCAGATCAGACACAAGTTATTCTAGGAACAAATCCTTGAGAAACTTGGGAGTGAAATAATTGAATTTTAAAGGTGAATGAAGTTTCCAGGAAGATATCAAAGATGAAAGAGGAACCCAAACATGCACATTGAGAAAAGAAAATTTACAGCCTCATCAACTCAGAAATAACGAATTATAATCGATATATACCCGATATGATTGTAAAGCTTATGTCATTATGTGAAATGCTGAAGTTCCCAAAATAAACTGTAGAAGAAATGTGTTCAGTGAGACACCCCCCTTATTTCCATGAAATGAATTTATATTTTTGCTTCCTCTTTTGCAAAATGGCTAGAAATTTTCCAGGAGACAAATAGGGATATTACAGATACAGGTCAAAGCTTATGGTCTTGACATACTAAATTCTAGGCAGAAGAAGCTGGATGAAATAAAGATAAGAAGCTAAAGCTTAATACATGGATTATGTAAGATCCCTGCTTTGACTTTATTATTTAGAAGATATTGTACCTCTGATTATTGTAATTTATAATATATATATATATGTTCTACATTTTGCCATAATGCTTACTGCTTTCTGAATTGGTGTAGTTGATACAAATTATTTTAGTGGGATCCATGTTGAGAAATAATATTCTTGTGCTCAGCATGAAAGGAAAAGATGGTTTCAGTTTTGAGTAGAACGGTCATGACTCAACTGCTGCAGAATTTTTGAAGTCTGCCTTGACAAAACTGGTGACCTACAGCTTCCAGCTTCTGCAGAGGAATTGTTTTCAAGAAATGATGAAATCAATCATGTACAAGATTTTTTTTTCATTTATAATTCACAGGAATTTATATACTGAAAAGGGTAGTGTTTCAAATGGTTGTTTTTTAATATGAGTAAATGTCCAGTTTCAACAAGGTTAGGTAATATATTTCTGTCCCATACTCCATCTTTCCTTCGTAAGTAAAATCCCTAAATATTGAAGATGGCATTAAATTTATTTTCCCAGTCTCAGTATCCTGTGTCCTATGATTGTGTATGGAAATGCAACATGAAACTAAAGAAAAGGAAAAATTTCCTCAACTGACCTTCTCAGTCAAGATTTCTGGGACATATTGTGTAATGTGCATTTCATGAGAAATAATGTTTTAAAGTTTCAAAATCATCTGTTTCTTGGTGATAAAATGAATTAAAACACTAATTTGGAAGCAAATGGGTCTTCTCAGTCCCAAGGACTAGGACCCTCTCACAAGGCTATTTATAAGAAGTCAGGTTTTGATTTTGATTTTCACTATCCAGAATATAAGAAGAAATGTGATAGAAAAAAAATTTGAAAGACAGTCACATTAGATAATGACATGTACACTGGATTTGTAGAGCACTTTCTTTTTACCAGGATGCTATCTGTCATGTAAGCAACGAATTGTGAGTACAACAATTATTTTTATGTGCAATGTGTCGATTGATTTGTACCATTTTTTCAGATTGCACAATGTTTCTACATGAGAGAAAATACATCCCACTCCAGTCAGGCAGTAACGACAGCCAGCACCTCTCTCATTCCAATCGCATACCTTTTTTTAGGCAATATATTACATACAAAGAAACCATTGTACTTTCACTCCTGCCAAATGTGATACAGCTTAGAGGAGACAAAAGAGCAGAATGGTTCCTTTTAATAGATCCTGAACCTTCAAGTAAATGTAGAAAGGTTGCTCAAGCGCTAACCTCTGAAAACTGAACCCTGCAGCTTTGATTGTAGTCACTCAAACAAACCAAACTCTGCAGGGCTTGCCCAGTGGTAATTGCAATAAACAACATACAAGAGCTCCCAAATATTGCTCAACCGAGCACGGTGTTGGCGACCTGCCAGGCATCTGATGGCCACTTCTGATCTGCATACAACGGCACGGCACACAGCCGCCGGCGGCAGGGAGGATGGCAGCAGCCCAAGGGACCAGGGTGGCTTTCCTCAGCCAGCCCTGCGGGTCGGCGTTGGAGCAGAGGGGAGGCACTGGGGAAATCCTGGACATCTGTGGATCACATTTGGCCCCTGCACCTCCCCTGGTGCTTACACATAATGAGTCAGGGAATAATACGTACACAAGTCCTGGAGAGCAGTAGTACAATGGAGCACAACTATTGTGGCCAAAATAAACACCACTAACAGCACTTTCCATTCAGAGTGGTGCTACTTGTAGCAACTGGGACTGTTTTATTATATTTAAAGCAAAATAGCATATGGGGAATATGTCACTTGGAGAAGAAAATCACTTGTGTAGAGAAAGACCTGCTCCCATTCATGTTGAAGTCACCAGCAAAATTCTGACTGCTCTTTCCCAGTAGGCTGGCTTGGCCTGATGTCAGCAGTGTTTTTGCAGGTTGTAAGTCTGTGCGTTATCATGGCAGAGCCCTAGTGAAACACTGGGTGGTAAAGGGGGTAGTTTTCAGCAGAGGAATCAATATTCAACTTCTTAAGTACCTGGGAGCAATTCCCCTGCTGCCACCACTCCATGCTGTGCTCCACTGCCTTCCCCATTAAATGTGTTTGAACACATAAAGTTGACCTCTGTATACAGAGAAGGGTTCCAAGGAAAAACAAAACCCAAGTTTTCTTTCAGGATTGCCAATATGGGCAATATTACTTATTTGTAGTTATTACACTGGTTGACAGGAGGCTAGGGGGAAATAATACCTGCAGAAACACTGTACCCGGTGAGGGAACCCCAGCTAGAGAGCAGTAACAAAGAGACCAGGCAGTGACGGCATATAAATTAATCATGAGTGCATGACAGGATGCTTTGTGCAAAAAAAGCAAATTGCTATGTTTGGACATGTTCCAAGGGAACCTGAGTAAATCAGTGACATAAAGCATTCCCCTTTTCACAACTCAGAGCTCAGGCATGAGATCCTGGCTCTTGTTGGTGAGCACTTAGTCATACCAGCAGTCCCACTGACTCCAAGCCCATAACTTACGGAGTCTGTTTTGTTCTGGGCTCCTTGATTCAGAAGAGTGGTAAACCAGGGCCACCTAAAATCCAAAAACATAGTTGATAAAAAGCTCAGGGGTCATGATCTATCGGGGAATAGCAGGTAGACTTTGCTCAGGCTGGTGAAGAGGTAACAATGGCAATATGCGTTTTTCAGGAGAGGATTCAGGTGTCACTGAATAATTAAAAAAAAAAAAAAAACACAACAAAAAAAACCCCAACAAAAACTGCTCTAGGAAAAACATTCCATGAAAGAGAGAAAAGAAGGTGCAATAAATACCATTATAATAAAACTCACGAGTTTCAGTCAGGCTAGAACAACTATACCCTGAGAAATCACCAAAGTATATAGAGCTCCCTCTCGCCCTGGCCATAGGTGCAAGACAAAGCCAGACTTAATATTTAGGAGTGAATGTTAAACAAATACAGAATTAAAGTAACAATATTAAAAAATGCTGCAAACTTAGCCTCTCCAAAACCCAGAAGGCCACTCAGTAATGGTTGCCACACCAATTTTGTTGCAATTAAGGGACACTCCAATCCCTGCTCCCTGCCCCCCAAAAGAAGCCAAAGCAGAAGTATAAATAAAATCAATAAAAATAAATTATTGTACAGAAATAGTGGTTGTAGCAATTTCATCGCTGGGAAAGAAAAAAACCCTCACATTTTAAGCCTTGCTTGATGTGAGCAGGAAAAAAATCAAGCTAGATTTCAGAAAGAGGAAATCACACAGTTTTGGGCTCTTGTAATATAGCAGATCTGCCAAAGAGCTTGTGACTGAAAAACCTACGAAATGGACAAATTGATTCACATGCCTGAATAAAACCAGGCTACTTTTAGGCTGTAAATTCACACAGTATGAAGGCTAACGTAAGTTTCACTGTGTCTTGAAGGGTATTCAATATATATTTTAAAAAGACACAATTAGACTGAATATTGTTACAGGACAGAAGGCCATGAATACTGTTAGTAAGCTGTAAGCCTCTGGTCACTATTATGTGATAAATTGGGGACTTATGCAAATCACATAGCTGGAAATCATGTTTTGGCTCTATAGCCAGCTCAAAGCTTTCCAAGTGCATGGAGATATTTAAAATGATGCCAATATTATTAACCTGATTCACAGTCTCCAGATAAGCCCCTTCTAACCGAGAAGACATTATAACCAGCATTAGTATTTCTGTCTTTCCAAAGCTGAGGACAAGACATCCCTAATGCAGCCAAAATGAAGTAACATTCAGACATTACTCCATAGCTTAGACTAAATTTGCAGTGTCCCCATGAAATATAAATACACTCTACCTTATACTGTGTAATGTTCTCCCCATCTGGCTATACTGTAAAGGACACAGACAGCAAAGATGACCCATATTTCAGAGTCCTCAGTGAGGAGACCAAGTAGCCATCACCAGGAGCATATTCCAGTATTCTGAAAGGAGCCACCAGAGAGCTGCTTCAATTAAAACAGCAATATACCTGGCTGATGAGGCAACTATCCATAATCAGAAACATCACTAGCAGCCAAGAAGTCCAACATAAGCAAGGTGTCTTGAAGATTTTTGTCTTACATTATTAGGAAACAATTTACAGCTTCTCATGAAGATATTGACTCTAAAGAAAGACTAAATGATGTAACAGCATCTGAATCACTGTCTCTTGAAGTGGAAGAATAACTGTATTTCCTAAACTGGAGATTCATTAGAAGGGCTGCAGCTGTCAAGCACTCCCCACCAAAAAAGTAAGCAATGCTACACCACCTTTATGTGCCAGCTTCAGTCATGTCCCCTACTTCACACCCCAGATACCTGTGAAGTCCAACAAATGATCAAATTCCAAGATGCTTTTCAGCCATTTCCTCTGCAGAATGTAATGGTTTCCCAGAAACTGAGGGGTATGGTATAGCATCATAAATCAAATATTTATTTATCCTTATTAATGGATCAGTTAATGATAAGCCCTTTCCTGGATAGATGAGTGAGTTACATCCATTTGTCAGTAGAGTCAAGCACTGGAAGAGACTGCCCAGAGAAGCCACAAAATCTCTGTAGCTGGTAGTTTTCAAGACCTAACAGGACAAAACCCTGAACATGCAGGTCTGAACACTCTGTTGACCCTGGTTTGAGCAGGAGGTGGAATAGGTGACCATGGGCCAAAGCCTAATGGGTAGTCCAACAAATGGGTACAGAGACTGCATGAAATATAGTTTAAATGGTTAAATTGTCACTTTGGGTCTATCCTCCATTAAAAAAAAAAAAAAGGCCAAACACTGCTTGCTTTGAAGGCCAAAATCTCTAATGCCATGAGTCCACTTGCCTCTCCCATTCTCTGTGAAACTGTAAAATCACTAGTGGGGACAATGGGGAATTGCTATGGTGTTGCAAGGTAGAAGATGAGTCATATGCAAATCCAAAAATATGAGGGTAACTGCAGTGTTATTTATGTGGTACCATTAACACTGGTTTTTATTTCAACAAGCCTAAAGACTTTATGAGACAATTTGAAAAGTCAATTGAAACAACAAGAAAATATTTAATTGATTTCAAGATTCCTTGCCAAAAGTTTAAGAAAGAACCCAGAACATTGCTCAGTTTCTTAAACAGATTTTTCTTTAATTTTTTTTGGCTTATAGACAAAACTCTAACTTCAAAATATTTTACCATAAGCATGAAAAGCAGAAACATTTTTAAACAAATGCACTTTCTATTAAAAATAATATGAAACAAGTGAAAACCCTGAGAAAAAAATATTTTGACAAAATACACTTTTTCATACCAACATCTCAACACTTCCTTAGTGAAAATTCTTTGTGTCTGGAAGTTATTTCTGATATACATGGTGTAGGAGAGGGAAGAATGAAGCTCTGGTGTGTATAGCACTGTCAGACGTATTGGAATAACCTCAAAGGCCTATGAATGAAAATCCCAGTCAGACTGTCTCTACAGGAAATAGTCCATTCAAGGTCTGGATCCCTTTCAGAGAATTTGCTAGCAATATATATTAGCATTTATCAGTAAGCATTAAACAAGTCTTACAGGTATGTTACTGGCTGTTTGTTAATGACCAGTATGAGATTTTTCTAGGGTCACTGCCTCCTTATTTGCTTTTCATGAATAAAGAGCCAGTCAATCTCCAGGGCATGATAATGCTTCATCTCGTGCAAAAGATACAGATTTATCATTCAGCTCTCCAAGGGAGTTGCAGCATGCTTGGGTTGCAATGGCTACTTTCTGACATCTAGAATTTAATGTGTGATAAGTTACTGTTTGCATGTATGATCGGAGGAGATTTTTTTTGTTTTCTTACATAAATTAATCTTTGATTTATCACCCAAAGGTTGGTTTGTTTTCCAGGTCCGTTTGGCAATATGCGAGTCAAAAAATATTAAAGAATTTCTTAGTCTGGGTTCATTCCCCTAGGAATGTGCACTTCTAAAGAATTCAAGCAAACAGGAGACTGGAAAGCCATCCTGTCCTGCATGCAGGATTAGACATCAGTACAAATGATTGTAGACCCTCACAGACATGCAGAAGAGTAAGCGGGTAGAGACTGACTGGCTGTTTTTCTTGGTCTTTAGGGTGAGCAGGCAGTATCTGGTATCCTTACACTTATCTATTCTCATCTTCCCTTCAGTCTCCCTAAATACACAAAGTTCAGGTTTTGTTTGGTGTAATGCTAATGACAGCAACTTTCTTCAGTACATCCTTCTTTCAGTGTCTTTAGCCACAGCCAAAATCTGTGATTAATCAGAGAAAACACTGCAGCAATGTCCAAAAAGTCGCACTGTCTACTGGGTATTGTTCAGGTATCCACATGGAAGAAAATCTAGCATTTTCCATTATTTGAAATTAATTCTTTATTGAATTATGAAGGTATTAGTGTCTGACTGGTATCTGTTTTGACACTGCTGCCATAAACTAAAGTCAGAATTTTAAGCCATGACAATTCCTCCACACCTGCCCTGAATTTGTTGCTTAAGACCAAGAGAACTGCTAGAGTGCATCACACTGCTGATTATCTCACCTGGAAAAGGCCAGCAAAGGATACTTAGTGGCATCATAAGAAATGAAATCTCTGCAATTCCAGGCAGGGTTTGAGGAACATCTTTATCCATAGGTTCCATAGAACCAAAGAATATTTTGGATTGGAACAGACCTTTGCAGGTCATCTAGTCCAACCGCCTTGCTATGACCAGTGGCATTTCAGCTAGACCAGGTTGCATAGAGCCCTGTTTAACATGACCTGGAATGTCCATCTGGACATTCATCATGGAGTAGCCATCAAGAGACTTCCATGGACTTGTTCTAACCTTGGTTTGAACCTACATATCCATTAAGTCACCATGACGTCTTTGTGTCAGCACACTGTGCAATTGGGTTTGGGTTTGGTTTAAGTCTCGTTCTGTCCAGACAATTCATTGAAGGCCTGTTGTTTTTTGATTGTAGCAAGAAGAAAATAATCATTTCCCACTCTCCTGGTTTTAGGATTTTCCTATTTTACCACCTATTAAAACACACACAGTGAGAAACTTTGTGTCTCTCACAGAGGAAGGCAAGCACATAGAACACACTTTATTGAACACATCAGAGTTAATTTGCAAGGTTTTTCTTTATGGTTTCTGTGACATTAACAAAATCAGCCAAAGGAACAGATTTGAACAAATCTGGCCGCCAAGTGGCATTGGATTCTATTTACCACAGTGGGCAAAGCACACGTGCTGTGAAGCTTCAGAGAAATTGTGTTGCACGTGGTCACCTCGGGGCTAAACCTGGCCTCTGTGGTGCTTGCTACTATATCTCATTCATCTTTTGTCTTTGGGAATTCTGTTAAGCCTTGAAGCAGCACAGAAAGAACAAAAGGCTTTCATTACAGATTGGTGAGTGTTTTCCCTTAAGAAGGTTCTTGGCATCCTCTGGAAGTAAGTGAATCACTGGCTACTCTGGCTGCTGCATAACTACTTATTGTTTTATTGAACAAGGGAGTAAAAAGTCACATAAAACCTTGCATATTATAAATGACCAGGGTATAATTCAGACCTGTCTATGTGTGCATTAATTTACACATTGGTCTTTTTGGAAAAAATGTCAACTGAATAAATATAGCTTAGGCTGAGCACTTGAACCACGAATGATTTTTATTATTTTTTGGTTAAATTCCACCCATCTTTTTTTCTCGCTTTCCTGGCATGTGAGTTTTTCAAGTGCAGAATGAAACCTTTTGCTAACAAGGGGAAAAAGAACTAGGACTACAGAAAAAGCACATACCTTTTCCAAAGTCATTAAGAGCAACTTTTGGCACTTTCCATATATGGGACATAAAGCTTTATGAACCCAATCCTTAATCTCTAGGTTCTCTGACTGATTTATATGTTTACTTATGGTATTGTGTATTTTCTTCTTCTGAAGAACACAGTCAAGTCTCTTAAAATTTGTACACAGGAGACCTTTTTTATGTCAACAGAATAGTGTGAATTTCAAGAAAGTACTACAAGCTCCTTAGTACTTCAACATCCCTCGAGTCTTGGTTGGGTATGTATTTTTTGGAAAAGCCCAATTTTATTTTCTCTAACAGAAGCACATGTGTCCTACAGTTTGTCGTGGACTTTCCTGGAGCCTCTCTGTTGATCCCCAACAAACCAGCTGTGAGGTGCTAAGTGCCCACAGTGCCCGTGGATATCCATGAGTCACCTCTGAGAAGTGTTGAGTACCTGCAACTCCCTCTGAAGTTAATGGGCATAACAGGTGCTCAGCATTGCTTGAAGGGGTGCTTAAGAGAGACGGGGAGTACCCTACCCCTGAAAAAAACCTGCAAGCAGAGGGAGGCCCTAAAGGAAAGAAAATTTGCTGAGGCCCTCTACATACCATTCTTCACAAATCCTGCTCCTGTGGAAGGAACAGGGAGCCCTTGTGCTCTGGAAGGCTGCACACCTGAAACACCTCTTGTACTACACTCAGGACTGCCATTTAAAGGAATAGAGGTTAAAAAGTCAGAGAGGTAGCTGCCAGGAGTCACCTCAGCAGGGAGGAGCATTGCCTGCCCTTCATCCCTACACACGGTGTGTCTGTAGCTGTCAAGATCCTTCTGGAGGGCTCACAGCACTCTGGGGTTTTGGCCAGTCCTCCCAGCTCCGTGTTGTCCATCAGCTTGCTGCTGAGGAGGCCTCTGCTCCTTCATCCAAGTCTTGAATGAGTAAGTTAAACAGCAGCCAGCAGCCCAGTATTGAATCCTGGGGGACACCACTTGTGACTGGCCTCCAACCAGACCCTGTGCCATGGATTGCAACCATCTGGCACCTGCTGTTCAGCCAGTTCTCAGTCCATCTCACTGTCCACTCATCCAGCCCACACTTCCTGAGTTTGCCTGTAAGGATATTTTGAGAGACACTGTCAAAAGCCTTGCAGAAGTCAAGGTAGACAACACTCCCTGCTCTCCCCTCATCCATTCAGGAGTTGTTTCATTGTAGAAGGTCACCAGGCTGGTCAAACATGATTTACCTTGAGTGAATCCGTGCTCACTGCTCCTGATCAATTTAAGGAACAAATTTGCTATAGCATAAGCAAAGTGTAGTGGGCTTATAGAAAGGTTCCTTTAAAGATGCAGTGAGAAGCAGGCAATAATTGTGGGCCAGGATTTTTTGGGTGGTGAGGTGATGGCATACTCCATACTTTTACATATAATGTAGGCCATATATAATGGCATGAACAGTCTGTATAGCTTACCAGCTGCACAGCCACCTGTGCATTATGCTCTTCCCCATGTATGCCATAGATAGTTCTGCAATAGTGTTTAATTGGAGAATGGATGTGAGTACTTGACATAAAATGAGCCAATCATCCCCAAATTTACATAGGATCTGTAAATGAACTCTCCTTCCACTGAATAGAGCAGTAGCTAGCATCACTGATATTTCTGTACACGAATGCTTAATTGGGAAATCCTTCTTTTTGTTTTCAAGTCCTTTGAGCTCACCAGATAAGCAAACCTCATGTGTGTGCAATAGTGCAAGTTGCCTGTGAATATCTGAATTTTAGGTAATCCACTACATGTGCAAGATGTATTATTCATCTTTGTAAACACACACATTGCTATTATTCACTTTTGCATTGCTGGGGTCAGGATGTTCAGGCTGATTGCATGTTAATCTGTATGAAGCAAACGGGAAAAGGTGGTGCAAAGTTCTTGAGAAACTCCTGTTTTCTTCATGACTCCAAACCAAAATGTTGCAGGCACATTTGCCTTTCAGAGGTTATTATCAGGTTTTGCTTTTCAAAAAAACTATAAGAGAAGTTCTTGGAAATGAAATTTATATGGGGAGGCTGGTTCCCTGGTTTGCAGCTGCATCAATGTTTCAAGCTGGATCTACATACTGCCTCTGAAGTGAATCTCTTAATTGCCACAGTTTTACACATTTTGTATTGTCCTCTCAGAGTGTGCACACTGAATTCCTTTTGGATGAAACTAAGCCAGGAAACTATCTCCAGAGGATCATCAAATGTGCTCCAACTGCTGATGGGCATTCAGTCCAAAGGAGTAGACTAGAGTTAGTCCAAAATAAAATATGGGGATGTCAGGCCCTGTGCACACCTGGCTTTGTATGACGGAGCTGCTCCTACTGCTCCATGTGATGTCTGATGTAGACATAGAATCATAGAACAATTGAGTTGGAAGGGGCCCATCAGGATCATTGAGTCCAACTCCTGGCCCTGTGCAGAAAACCCCAAGAATCACATCGTGTCCCTGAGAGCATTGTCCAAACACTTCTTGAACTCTGTTAGGCTTGGGCTATGACCATTTCCCTGGGGAGCCTGTTCCATTCCCCAAACACCCTCTTGGTGGAGAACCTGATATTCAGTCTAAACCTCCCTGACTCAGCTTCATACTGTTTCCTTGAATTCTGTCCCTGATCACAAGAGTGAAGATATCAGTACCTGCCCCTCTGCTTTTCCTCATGAAGAAATTCAAGACCACAATGAGGTCTCCCCTCAGTCTCCTCTTCTCCAGGCTGAACACACCAAGTGACCTCAGTGGCCCCTCATACAGTTCTCCTCCTTCACCATCCTTGTGTTCCCCCTTTGGACACTCTCCAATATGGTAACATCTTTTTTATTTTGTGGCTACCAGAACTGCACAGAGCACTCAAGATGAAGCCCACCAATGCAGAGCAGAGCAGGACAATCCCCTCCCTCACCCTGGCTGGTGATGCTGTGCCTGATGCACCCCAGGACACGGGTGCCCTCCTGGCTGCCAGGGCACTGCTGATTTGTGTTCAGCCTGCCATCAACAGGACCCCAGGTCCCTTTCCACGGTGCTGCTCTCCATCATCTCCCTCTGCCTCTGAAGTGAATCTCTTAATTGCCACAGTTTTACACATTTTGTATTGACCTCTCAATATTGACCACTTGACAGTTATCAGGCAAGATGAATAAAGTGCATCACTGATGTCTCCTCCTTCCAGTTGTGGTGCTGATGCCATGAGAGGCTACCTGGAACAGAGGCTAGACAGTGTTAAAGGAAGAAAGTAGGCATTTATTAAAATACCTTTAAAGGGTACACCTTGGGCAGTACAAGAGCCTGGTCATGGCTCTACCCAAGATGAGCCCTGGATGGATGCATGATGGACAATCAATCACGAGTTTTTACACTTTTATAAGTTTTGGTTCATTTATATATTGGGGTTAATTGTCCAATTACAGCTTCAGGTTATGAAGTCCTGTCCTCCCACAAGTTATGAAGTCCCGTCCTCCCAGTTTGCTCTCCTCAATTCACTATTGTTTACACTTTTTGGGCCTGAAGCTGCAACCATGTCCTTGTTTTCGGGCTGGAAAAGGATTGTTTTGTCTAACTGAACTGTGAAGAGAACTTGATAACACTTTATATGAAATTCAGAGTCATACACTAAGGCAGTACAGAATCTGAAAAATATGAAAGCTAAAACTTAAGGCATAAATGCCAAAGGGAATCTCCAGGAAGCTGTTAAAGGAGGTACCAATATAATGTGCATAAGTTTTCCCCCTTTCCATTGCAGAACTTAAGCTAATTAAGATCATGATTTACAGTATCTTTCCTTCATGGCTCTTTGACAAATATGTTACTTTGTGTGTGAAATGCAAGTGCATGGTATCAACTACAGTCTAAGCAGTAGAAGAGTGATGTGACCATGTAGGTACTATGTTGTGGTATAGGTCATCTTTTACAGATGCAGCAGGAATGGAAAATGGTTTCTACACCATCCTTGTTGTCCATGGATTATCGGAACCATAGTGGTGGCATGTGTCCTGTACTTTCAGCCATTTTCAGATGTTGCAGATGATGGTATGATTATTTGATTCTACTGAAATGAATTTTCCAATGGAAGATTTGCCTTTCCTCATAAAGGTTTGTATCAGCTTTTTATTTTGCACTTTCCTGTAATCGCTCTCTCTCTGTGTTTACTTCTGAGGCATTTTATCTCCTTAAGAAATACATATCCCATTTTTCTGGGGTAATAGCTGAAATGCTACAGTTTCCAAGACAATACTGCAGCATTGTTAGCAATGGCAGTATTTGTGAAGAGGACAGCCTTCCCTATGGGCATTTGAATATGTCTCTCTGGTGTCCCCTCTGTATATCTCTGGAACAACAAATCAGTCTGATTTTTCCCATGTTTACTTACACAAATGTTGGCTCCATCTGATCTAACCTTCTCCTTGCCTTTCCAAGTGTCAGCCAGAGTTGTGAACAAATCAGTGCTCTCCTGGGTGTCTTGGGTGCTATGGTCACTCAACACTGAAGCTGCCAGCTCAGCTCGGCTTTTGACAGCTATGAGTACAAAGGGAAAAGAAAGGAAAGATTCTGTTCATTCTGTGCAACAGTTGGTTAAAGCAGGAATGTGCAGAGGATGCGACTGGGAGAACTGCTGGAGAGGTTCCTCATTTTTGTTAAGGACTGGAAACACATACAGGTTAAACCCAGAGAGATGCATCTGAGGGTAGAACATGATTGGAAGGAGTGACTATAGTTTTTATTAATAATACATGTTTTAGTTTCCCTTCCCTTAGAATAGAAATAATGCCTCATCTGCAGGAATAATTCACTCCTTTTGCTGAGATAAATGACTCAGACTTCTTCCTCATGGTTCATTCCATTGTAAATACAATTAATGACTCAGACTCAGAATGTTTCATTTCCTGCAAATACAATTATTGCCTTGTAAAACAGAGCATCTCCTCCCATTATCCCTTTAGTGACAGAATAACAATCACTACAAGTACAGAAAACTCATCTTTGTCCAGCTGAGTTCAGTTGGAGAACAACTGGTTTAGATCTGCTCCTACTATTAAGGGAGGAATGTCTTTATTTGTATTACACATGATGATTACTTCCGATTATCTCTGCAGAGCTTTAAATAAACAAGGACTTTAGTGTCTGATTAAAGAAATAATGAGTTCTGAATTATTTCCTCCATGCGAGTGGAATTTAGGGAGATTCCTGATATGAGCCAAGCCCCAAGAAGGCAAGGGCATCCCCCTTTAGAAGGCATGTATGTGGTTTCTCCAGCATCTACCTTGTCTTTCTCAGATGGTATAAACCAACACTGCTTTTGTTGGAGTGGGGACAGTTTTCACCAAATGAGCCTCTGGCTCTGTTTTTTCTGCTTTCCTATAAGAATTCTGTTTGCAAACTGATGATGCCTTGAGTGTGCTTCCCAAAAAGACACAGCAATGCACCCACATGCATTTTGCTTCTACCCTGTGAAGTATTTTACCATCCTGAAGACAAATCTCTATGCTGAAGCTTCACTTCTGTGATACTGAAGAGCTGTTTTCACACCAGTCGTACCTTTTACTGGCAGATGCTTTTCCCTGCAGTAAGGATGAGACATGCGTACACAGGCACTCAAGGCCAAGTTTCAACCCCATAAAGAATCAACAGCAGTATTTTATGGAGACTTCCAAACTCTTTGTATGAGCTGCAGCAGTTAGAGATTTCCTCTACTGCTGACAGTCTACAACAGAAAGGATGTTTTGGGGAAGTTTTGAAAGATGTTACCACAGCAAAGGAGTAGCAGCGCTATGCTTGCAATCTGGATGGATTTAACAGTAAGACTCAGGTTGTGGTGTTGGCTGCCAGAGAGACTGAACAACATCACAAGGAACTGAAAAAGTATCAAAGGTATTTCCCCAAAGATTAGCTACCCATGTTGCCATTGTAAGAGAGGGAAGAAAACTTCAATCTCCCTGACAAAATCTGAAACATGTCACCAGAAACAAGCAAACCTTGGAAAGCTTGACCTGCCTGAGACTCCAAGAATTTCCATGTGCAAGAGAATAATGTATTAAGGGAATTCACCAATATTACTTCAAATTTCCTCAGAAATTCCTCAGGAAAATGGAGCCTCAGTACATAACTAAAAGGAGATAGTAAATCTCACATGAAATATCCACTAGGGAGAAATGTGGAAGGAAGCTAGCACATTAGCACATGGCCAAGAGCTAGGGGAGGGAGACAAAATCCAGCCCCTCAGTTTGTCTGTGCTGAGGTGGTCTGGGTCAGCATACCATTCTCTCATTGAAAGAGGGTCTTTGTCCTGTTCTGGAGGTTCCCCAGAATTGTAAAGTAGCTGAGAAAGAAGAAACTCTCCAGAGTCTTCTTTCCTGAGTTGTATCTTACAGCTGCTCTACAGGAGGTTGCAATTTGCCCAGCAGAGCCAGTAGACGAAATTCACCAGAGCTGCTTTGGTTACTGAGGAGAGGGTCTGGCTCAATGTGCCATCACGGAGGCATGAGGTAGATGATGTTTGCAGAAGGGATGTTCAAATGTCTTACTGGAAATCAGAGGAACTCAGCTGCCAAGTTGCTTTGAAAAACCAGAGTTCACCTTTTTCTCATGTAGAAAACTTCCAAATGTTTATTCACACTCAATCTTTAAAGTGCATACAAATATCCCATTTGCTAGGCCTTTTGTATAACAGAGAAATTACAGTAACAATTGGAGATTTTAACATCTATTTTCGTCATTTTGGTGGGATTTCTGTTTCTGAGAAGATGTAGCTGGTAAAATTCTTCTATTTCAGCAGGTGAGAAAGCTCTTCTTGCAGGACCTGAAGTAAAAAACTGTGATACCAGCAGTGATGGAAAATCACCCTATGCTGTGCAGGGGATTGTCCCCATATGCTCCTGACTTTCGTGTAGAAAAAGCTTTGTGACTTCCTCCTACATTTAATTTGCAAAACTAAAATTCACAGACCTGGTAGCCTTTTAGGGGAGAAGCAAATTTTTCCACCCTTCATGCAGTGGTCCCTTTTCCCAAATCACGCTTGGTATAAGTGATTTGCAGTCAAAGATTACAGACCTCAACACAACCTCTACCCTCTGTTAATGAAAGACAACAGCAACCCATTAGTTCTGCCTGTTAAATGATGGAATGACTGAATTCACTTTGTGCAGCAGCATAAATATGCCTCTTCTGAGATGCATTGTGACAATACACTGAAAACTTGCACGCTGCTCACATGAGCTGGAGCCTAGAAATCTAAGCTCATTTAAGAGGTCTGGGCAGGGGCACAGGTCCTTTTTTCTCATTTTTCCATGGAGCACAATGGTTTGGCATTCACAATGTGGACTTTGAAAGATTAAAAAACCACAGTTGAGCATTAGCTTTCTCTAATAGTAGGTATTTGCTGCAGAGCTGACAACACTGTTCTGAGTAGTGACAGGGGAGAACAGCATCAGATGATCCTTCCCTTCCCTCCTAACCTGTAGCCAAAGTTTGGCAGTCCTCCTGCCCACAGGTTTGGAGAAAACCTGTGGTACATGGGTGGAAGGATCTACACAACTTTTGTGCACTGGCTGATTGAGGAATGTTTCAGAGCAGGAGCCAGGACGCCTTCTTCCCTATGCCTCCCTACTTCACTGGGAAGGAAGCATGAGGCTGGATAGGCTGAAGTGAGGACAGGAAGATGGGGAGGGGGAGAGAAGGGGGGAAAGGGGCTGACAGAAGGAGTGGGGTGAAGAGCAGACAGAAACCAGAAAAAGGAAGGATTTTCATGTCTCCCTTTGACACACCAGCACAATTCATGAGAAAGGCAAGCTTTTGATACAAAAAATCTTTTATTCTCCTTGTTGGCTTAAATATTGGCAGAACCCTGAGATCAGAGAAACACTTTGGGTGCCATTACACATGCAGGCAGCCATCACATTAAAGGCAGGAATAAACACAGCAATATTACTCCAGTATTATTTTAGTCATGAACGAATCTGAGCACTGCAGTGAGGGCTGGAGGGTTACAGATGGGATCAAGAGGTGGCTCATAAAACAACCTTGACCTTAGGAGCGGTTTCACACCCTGTGAGAACTTGTGAGCATCTGTGGGAAAGCAGCCCCGCAGACCTTGCTGCTATACCTCCACCAGATGTGAGGGCCCATGGGCAGCATCTGGTGCTGCACAGCTCCAAAACTGAGTGCACCAATGTTATATGAAAACCCACATCACACACTGCACACAATAAGTGAAAGCAGAGTGCTGCAGGGTAGATGCAACATCAAAAACTAGGCTGCCAAAAAGTGTAATCTTCCTCCAGGAAATTTATTGCTTGGAGGACTCTGTGCTATTCCCACAGGAAGGTATTGAGGGCTGGTGGAGCCATGGCCTGCCCCAGCTGCTCCTGCATGCAGCACGCAGGCCAGGGTGAGCAGGGGCAAAGCTGAGCTTCTGCTCTATGGTTCACAAGTGATTGCACACCTGCACGTGCAGACACCCCCCTGACACTGTGCCACTACTCCCACCACCCTGGTAGCCATTTTCTTGCTTTGGCTTATTTTTAAGGACTTAGTGGGTACATTTCCATGCTGGGCCACCCCTGTGAAGTGGTACATGAGCTTGTGCTTTTGCCCATGGAGAGAAGAGGGGTGCAACTGGGAGACTGACTGGACAAGCCCTCTGTCCCTGATCCAATCCCACTAAACAAAGGATGCTTGTCCAAGGAAAAGCAAAATCAGCCCCCCCCACCCAGCTGGGGACCAGCTACAGGTGGGTCAGAAGTACAAACTACATATACCCTTGCTTCGGTCTTTCTCATTTCTGTTTCTACTGATCTTACATACACACACACAGACACACATACAGACACACATGCACACACACATGCTATTTTTGACCTCCAAAAATAAGTTAGTAGGATTTTTTTTCCTATTGGCTACCCACTATGGCGAAATTACTTCATATATTGACAGATTTTGTCTCCAAAGATGTTGAAATATTTGTGTGAGGGCTGTGTATTGGGACCTGTCAGAGTGCTGTAAGTTGATGCAAGTGATGCACTGCTTGCCATCACACTGGGAATGCTGGGATCTGCTGGCTGGCCCAAGCACAGCTCAATGCACAAAGCACTTCTTACAGCCAGCCCCGAGCAGCCCAGCCTCAGGCTAACAAAGGCTGGGAGCTCATTTAGCCCATTGCAATCTGTAGATTCATTCACAAATGTTTTCCAGCAGGTGTGCAAGGCGCTTTAGAAATGGCGTGTGTGTAGATGGCTGCATCGCGTATGAACATGCTTTGCTTCATCACTTTTAACATACTTCTTAGAAACCCTTGGCTCCCAGGCTTAAAAAACACAGATTTCGGTTGCATGTGGAATTTCAGCTTATAAATGACTCCTCTTTGCCTCAATGGCCATGCTCCTCCTGAGGAAATGTGGCTTAAACTCAGACATAAAAGACTTTCCTTGTTTCTCTTTCAATTTCACTTGACAGGGGATATGACCACTGTGCCACAGGGCCTGCCATGGGGGTTTTAAGCCATTATTACACCCAGACGGTTTGTAGTGACAGAGCCAGCTTTGGGTGTGAGAGATAGATGGCTGGCAGGCACTGTGGGGCTGGCCTGTGAGGCTGGACCACCAGTCCCCAGTAGCCATAGGGTGATAGCCTGTGACAGTCTCATTCTTTGAAGGCTGTGACATGTACGTGGTGCTACAAGGCAGGGAAATATCAGGAAGCAGCTTTGGGAAGGTGGCTGCCTCCAGAACCACCCCGTTTGTATGGTGATGGAGAGGATTTGTTTTAGACAGATAGACCTTGACACCACATCTGTGTCAATCATCTTGGCCAAACCACGGAGACTGCTGACTTCAGGGTAGTCTGTGTGTCTGTGCTCACAATGACATGGAGGCTGCTGGCAGGACCAGTCTCCTTGTAGGAGTGTGGGTCCAAGGCTGGGAGTAACCATGAATGATCCTTTTGTCCCCTTCCCCCCCTCCCCTTCCTCACACCAGCACATATATATCCTCAGGTGGCCAAGGACCAGGGTATAAATTTGACTTCTCCTTAGTCAAAACTTCCACTAATTTGATCATGGTTTTGCCAAGGAAGGAATAAATATGGAGCAGGGACTTTGGGGATTTGTGCTATAAAACTGAGAGCTGGAGAAACTGAGACTGAAGCAAATATTTGAAGCAAGCGGTCACATCCAGGCATCCTGGCTCCCTTCTACATGTAACTCTGGCCAAGCCTCTACCTCCAGCCTCAACACCTGCCCCCACGTAGGGCACAGATTATCAACTGCCCATGGGAGACCTCTGACAATGGATAACAACAACATCCTGAGTTTCATGAGGGTCAAGTCAGCTCTAGGTCAGGCCAAGCCACAAGGGTTGAGAGCCAATTTCCTACTTCTGACCCTTACACTGGTGCTGTGCGCAGCTCTTTGTTCCAAACCTCTGCAACACACTTATCAAGCATACTCATAGAAAGGCTAGATGGAATTTTCACATTTCTGAATGCAAAATAGATCACTCCATACAATTTTCCCATTTGTGCAGGTGTATTTCACCTTGGTGCCAGCATACACATATTTCCAGGTACAGCATATATGCCTATCTTGTGAAAACTCAGACACTTGTCTGCTGCCTGAAAATTTGAGATTTGTCTTTTCCTTAAAAGCTCTAATGTCCAGTTAGGAGCAGTTTAAATACCAAAAGGACTGGGGTTAAAACCAGCTGAATGATCCCCAATGCAGTCTTAAAAATGAATTTCCTGTTCCCTCAGGTGTGGGTAAGTCCTTTACTTGCAGCTGGGCCAATGAATTGAGCACCTTATTTCTTTCATTTTCCCATTAGCCAGTGTGTAATAAAGCACCACAGACATCAAGCATGATTTAAATCTCCACATCTACTCTGCTTAAATATGCATGTCTGTGTAAGGCATAGGATTTTTCCCCTTGGTCTCTTTTCTGTTTCAATTTATCTCCCTCACTCAGGAGTTTGCTGGTGAATACAATGGCTTCAGACTGGAGAGAGCTGCAGCTAATTTTCTTATTCTGTTTGAATAAATGGCTGTTGACTCTTACAGAAGTAGATTAGTCTTGTCATGTGGTTCTAATATCCCTGAGTCCCAGCCACAGAGCTCCTAATGCCGGTTGTATAAAAAATACACCTTTCATACGTGGTCCTTCATTTGTCCCTGTTTAATGCTTTTTCTGCATATCCAGCTCTAAAAATGCTGACCTTGGAAAGGTCCCATTGTAAATGTGCTCTTCTGAGCACTCTAGTTCTCCTTTCTCAGGTAGCTTTTACTGCTTGTCCTGCCATGAAAGAGGAAGGGAAGCCTCCACACCATGGGAAAAGTATAAATCTCTTGCTGTAGGATGCAGGATCCTTGTGGGCATAAACGCACCTTGCCACACACAAGGAAGCCACTGCACAGTGAGATCCCAGTTTGGCACTATCCTCCCCTGGAGCTCAGATGTCATCTCCCACAGCCTCACTCTTCCTGCTGTCCTTTGGTTTCTTAGGATAGCACTCAAGGAGTGCTGCTGTAATCTCCCCAGTATCTCCAAGGATACAAGGGAAGCTAAAAGCATAGAGCTCCGACAAAACTGGCAGTCTGTCTTGGTGTCTTTCACCACAGCAAGCTATGCACTGTGGTTATTCACAACAAACCAGGTGGCACCCAAATAACTTTTGCCTTCTGTCATGGTTAGTCTCTATAAAGGCCCAGGAATTAATCAAGTCTATTGCTCCATTTCATACATTTCCATGAGGTGAAGTGGCCTCTGTCTGGATACAGTTTCTAGGAAAAAAGGTTTTGAGGTCTAAGGATGGAGGTTCACAGTCTTCTTAAACCACCACAAGGTGATGACGTGCCCTTGGTCAAGGAGGATTGGCTTAGGGAACACCCAGGCAAGCTCAATATCCACAGGTCCTGACTGGATGTGTCCATGAGCACTGAAAGAGCTGGTGAACACCATAGTGAGGCCACTCACAACATCTTTGGAATGTCATGGAGATCAGGAGAGGGGCCTGAGGACTGGAAGAAAGCAAATGTCATCCTGGTCTTCAAAAGGGGCAAGAAGGGAGACTCAGGGAACTGCCGGCCAGTCAGCCTGACCCGAATCCCAGGAAAGGTTACAGAAAGGTTATAGCGTGCTTCATTCTGGAAATCATCTCTACCCACAGGCATGACAAGAAGGTGATCAGGAGCAGTGAGAATGGATTCACTCAAGGTAAATCATGTTTGACCAGCCTGGTGACCTTCTACAATGAAACAACTCCTGAATGGATGAGGGGAGAGCAGGGAGTGTTGTCTACCTTGACTTCTGCAAGGCTTTTGACAGTGTCTCTCAAAATATCCTTACAGGCAAACTCAGGAAGTGTGGGCTGGATGAGTGGACAGTGAGATGGACTGAGAACTGGCTGAACAGCAGGTGCCAGATGGTTGCAATCCATGGCACAGGGTCTGGTTGGAGGCCAGTCACAAGTGGTGTCCCCCAGGATTCAATACTGGGCTGCTGGCTGCTGTTTAACTTACTCATTCAAGACTTGGATGAAGGAGCAGAGGCCTCCTCAGCAGCAAGTTGATGGACAACACGGAGCTGGGAGGACTGGCCAATACCCCAGAGTGCTGTGAGCCCTCCAGAAGGATCTTGACAGGCCGGAGAGATGGGCAGAGAAGAACCATCTGAAATTCATCAAAGGCAAATGCAGATCTTACACCTGGAAAAGAATAAACCCCTGCATCAGCGCAGGCTGGGGTCTGACCTGATGGGAAGCAGTTTTGTGGAGAAGGACCTCCAGTTATACATGTTGGAAGCATCCTCTGAGAATGGCAGTAGAGACATGAAGGGCAGTTTCAGTGGTCACAGATCCTGACATCTTTATGTTTAGGTGAGAACCGGGAAATAAGGTTTGGGAAGCATGTTTTGATATTTAAATGCCTAGCAGAGTAAGGGCAAAAAATTCGTATTAAAGTGCTTTTGTGGATCCAAGATGTAGAGCTTTGAAAGTATAAATGTAGCACACTTGACAACCATGCTTGGCAATTAGTTATGCTCTTGAGAACCAGTTGCATACAATAAAAAGATATATCATATTCTATGGATTAGAGGGATTTTATGCATCACTTATGTGTCTTTGGGATAAGGGTTTAGCATATGGAATAAAAACCCATGAGCATGAGAAAAACCGGTGGCTATCCACTGTGTCCTTTTCACAATACCATTCTGTCAAGCATAAATTGGTCAGACATTGCAATTTATTTACTGCCTTTTCTCACCTATAAACATTCTGAATGGTTTAAAACACTCAAACCTTGCCATAGCATCCACAGTAATGAAAAGTGAAAGTATTTTGCAAGCTGAACAGCATCTGGATTGTTCAACAGCCAAAAGATATGTAGCAGAAATTAAAACTTGGTGAAGTAACCTTTGAAGAACAACGTACTCTTCCTTTTAATATTTGTTGTTAACTCAGAGGCTTTGGGTTAATTATTTTGTTTCCAGCATATGAATCAACAATTTGACTTTGCTAGATGCATAGTTCTATACCTCTGAATCCTAAAAGCATATTGTTTACACAACATAATCAGCAAATGAAAATTATCTTGTTCACAGAGGATCTGGTTCCCACAAAATATCCACACCCTTCCTTGCTCATGAATTATGGATGTCTGGAGCTTTTACCAGAAACTTGGCTGGCTGTGTAAAATGATTTTCTGGAGTGTGTGTTTTATTTTGAATGAAGCAAGCAGGCAAGAAGCCAGTAGGATTAAAATGGATTCTTTATTTAAAACAACTCACAAAATACAGCAGCTCCTACCATTTTGTTAGTGTTGCCTATTTCTTTCCAGATCCCTTTCCCAGGTTTTGACTGGTGCTCTCAAGTACACTCTGCATCTCTCAGGGCACATCAGAGGGTGCCCAGGGCCAGTCGCCACCGGAGAGCCAGTGGACACGAGAACAAGGAGACTCTTATTGGAGCCCCAGCTGCCAAGTCACTGGGCCCATTATCCCAACCCTAGCACGAGGAAGGGACATCCATCTTTCTGCTCACTCAGTTTAAGGGAAATAATTCCTCCAGGTATAATTTGGAAATACTGTGAAGCTTTAATTCTCTGAAATCATAACAAAGAGCGCTCAGATTCCCTGATGAAAAAGGGAATGCTCTGTATCTATCTAATATTACATTGCACTCAAAGCCCTCTGAATTTATTTGGACAGGATTAACAGAAGTTTATTGAATACAGGCAAAATAATAAATGGACCTCATCCACAAGAGCTGGGATAACATGAGGTACTCTGGCAGTGCCAAGAACTGTCCTGCTTGACCAAGCACAATGCAGTTACCTTCTCCACTTCAAGCAAAATTTACCTGTGTGATCTCCTTTAAGTCACTGCAATGTTTTTCTCCTTGTTGAATTTGATACAAAACCAAGAAACCATACAAACCTGAAACAAGAGATACAGACCTCCTTTGTTGAAGAAGAGCTACCCTGACAGCAACAAACAAACTAGTGTCACGAAAGATACCAGAGTATTGCAAAAAATACTTCTTGGTGCAATTAAACTAAAAGCTGCCAAATTATTTAGCAATGATCTCTGACAGGAGAAATCAAATCTGTGTCTTAGACTCCCGCCACAATTACTGTTTCAATGTCAGTTGTCTGTCTGCTGTCAGACCTGGAGAGCCCTGGTTCCTGCCCTCTGTCTGTGTCAGCAGAGCTGAAGTGTTTCTGAGTTCAAGCAACAGCTGCCCCTAAAGGCCCATGAAAGTACTTGCCCTTATCCACTGTCCTTGGGTCTTCATCATACAGGAATCCCTTCCAAGGCCACTGCCCTGAAAGAATAGATCATCCTTTTGCTATCTGACCTCCAAAGAGCCAAGAAATGGCCTCTCCCACAATGAAAAATTTTTCCTGACTGATACCCTCATTACAAAAGTGGCCTTGCCACCTCTTTAATCACTACTCCTTTCTTGTTTTGCCTTTCCATGTTCACTGCTTATTAGTTGGCTCTGCTCAAGAACTTTGACTTTTACAGGTTGCCAACACCATGGGTTCTAATCCTTGCAGAGCCCCCTGAGCTGAGGGAACAACCTCTTGCCCCATACCAGCCCCTGTCCCAAAACTGCCTCTTCCCTGTCCCGCATCTCACAGCTGAGGCTGGGATGGGCAGAGGTGAGAGCTTCTAGGCTAGGACAAATCATACTGAAATGAGGGAGAAAAAGGGGAAAAAACAGTGCAAGAGCCCTGTAGGTGGAGTTGGCAGCTGTGTAGTTAGGAGGACTTAGAGAGCTCCAGAAAGCAAGCGTTTCTCTGTGCACTTTCCAAGATTTGTTTTGAAAAGATGCCAGCCAGAGCTCTTCAGAGCTAATTGCAAGAGGTAAGCATGATGGTGACATCTTCAAAACTGGCCGGCTACCAATGGGCTTTTTCAGGGCCAGAGCGATAAGGCTGGTAGAAGATTATTTTCTTTGTTGTAGTGAAATCACATAGTCCTAGTTCTTATAGCTGTGTAGGTGTTTATCCAAGAACATATGCTAAAGAAATACCGATGTCATTGAGACAAGAGCAACCACCATAATTTATATGAGAAGGCTGACATTCCAGCATTAAGTAAAAAAATATTCTTGACATTTGCCATTTTTAAATCACCTCTGGGCAGGATATCCAGTCAGACATTGCCACAGTCCAATTAACCAGATAAGAGGAGGGACAAGAGTTAACGTTCAAAAATACACAATTCTCCCCCCCTCCCTTGCCTGAAAATAAAAAATAATTAGGGTAGGATTATACATTTGTTATCGTGTCTATTAATAATCAGCCTAAGGGCACAGAGAAGAGACCTTTTGACAAAGCAGAAATTAGAAAGAAATAGCTTAGGGAGATCTGCTTAGAGTAGATTAGAATTGTTGTTGAAAAGGTTTCCCCCTCCCCAGAAGATGCTTGGAGTTGCAGTACATTTTAGGGGAAAGTACTACAAAGGCTGCCAAAAAAGCATCAGAAGAAAATTAATGTAAGAGGAAAGACTGAGACAAGATGGTGTTTCAAAGATTACAGGCTTAATGTTGAGAATTTCTCTAGGCCAGCTTTCGTGCTATCAGCTATTGTACTAAAAGGTCCAGAGTTAAAATAAAATATGTGTATTCTATTTCTACTTTCTGATACTACTGAATTGGTTGTAGCAATTACTTCCTACATGTGGATGTGGTACTTTCTTTGGCTTATAAGGGAACCAACACTGAGAGATCCAGTGTTTTACAAAAAAAAAAAAGGGAGAAAAAAAAGGTCATGCCTCTGACTTCTGCTATTTCTGATGTGAGTGACAATGAAAACCGTCTTCGTGTGCAGGGCAGAAGGGTCATCTTAGAGCTTGTGGAAGTTAATTATGCTTCAAATCAGAGGGAAGAATGAAAGGACTATTTCTGAAAATGAGTAAACACTAAAAATACATTGGTACTAAAAGGTACTAAAAATTCTCATGCAGCCACTAGAGTGGCAGGAGTCAGGAGTGTTCAGTACTACAAACAAGTGAGAATTGGAGACAGGGAGGGAGGGGAAGATCAGGGAAATACTTCATTTGGTGACAAATTCCATCCTACGCATATATAAATATCCCCAGGCAGATGCAGACAAGAGGAACAAGATCTGCCCATGAAGACAAAAAGTAAGACATGCTGATGAATTTATGTATTTTCTGAGTGTAGTTCCACTGCTGCATATCCTGCTTCCTTCTGGTCAGATAAGTATGTAAAAAACCAAACCAAACAAAGCAAAATTCACTAGTGCCTTTGGTACTTAGAAGTGGAAAGGGAGGAAACAGAGGAAAACAATGCTGCTTCCAAGGGCACACACTAAATCAATTTCTGTAGAAAAATGGAGGCTTGTAAGATTCTATTAATGAAATAAATTCTCCATGTATGACAAAAACTTCCTAACTTAAAGCTTTCACAGATAGAAGAAGGTACATTCTCCCATGTACATTAAAGCCATCAGAAGCAGTTTTGTAATCACAACACTTCAGCTATTGCTTCCTGTCCAAGCACAGTGTAATCAGGAGAGTGAAGTGCTCCTGCCCATAATAACTTAGAAGCCCGTAGCAGTAGTTAGCAGCAGTTGTTCTTTTCCCAGATGAAAGACTCAAAAGCAGAATCATTTTTCCTATGCTATTTAATGAGATAAGATGAACATGAAGTGGATTCTTTGCCTTACAAAAAGACCCTAAAAAATAATGCTTGCATGCAATTGCACATGGTAAGATCATTCTTAATAACACAAGACTTAAGTGCCTGAGTGCAATCATTAACATGAAGAAGGGAAAGGTGGGTCATCATTAGTATCTGCAGTGTGGAATTCTGTGTCTTTTCCTGTGTCTGTGGGATTTAACAAATATTACCACTGAAGATTTTTGAGATTTGTTTTAGCAGAGCGGTCAGGAAAGTCTTCCTCTTTCTACCTGCTCTCCAAGATACTGTGGCAAAACAAACCATTTCTTTCTCAATCTGTCTGCATGGTTCCTTATTATTAATTGTATTTCTCAAGCTTCAGGAGTGTCTTCATTAACCTTAGGAAGTCTTGTTTTCAAATTCCAAATGTGGTTTCTTCTCTGATCCTTCTTACATCCCCCTCCTTAAAATGAAAGGCTCCCATTCATAGTTACCCTTTCTTTCCTTCTCTTTTGCCAGTTTTCAGTCCAATATGCTCATTGTCCTTCTATTCCATGACTTCAGACCTTAGACATTTTAACCAACAGTGGAGAATGTTGTCAAATGCTTTCTGAAAAACGGAGTCTATAATATCCTTTCCCCTTCCTTACCAGGGCAGTAATTTCCTCAAAGAATTCCAACAAATTAGTTAGGCATGATCTCCTTTCCCTGAATTGATGTTAGCTGTCTTTAATCAAGCTCTGCTTTTCCAAGTGTTCCCCATTTGATTCCTTAAAGGAGTTTCAGAGTCTTTTTCCTTTAGTGAAGTTAAACTGACAAGTCTGATTTTTCCCAGTGTTTGGGGAAGCTGTGTCCTTTCTTTTCTTATGAAAAAAAATATGAGAAATGAATTTCAAGTAATTTCACTAGCCTCTCATCTAGAGACACTTATTCCCGTGGCCTCTTAAGCACAACTTTTGCTGTCAAGGAAGGGGACTCATAGTAAGAAGACAAGGATGAGAATGAAGAAAGACAACTTTGTGTAATCAGATGGTATCTTTTGAAAGCTGGAAACCAAATAATAACAAGTACTTCTGATGAAGCTCAAGATTTGTGTGGATCAAAATCAGTCCCAGTTCCTCTGCAGGGAAACAACAACTGGGACTCATATGACGCTGCAGCGCTTCCTCATGGACCTCGCTGTGGAACCTCTGTTGCAATGTGACGTGGTTTGTGTTGAAGTTTTGGTGTGTGCATTTAAGGGACTTTTCAGGCTGCCCCCGAGGTCATCCTTCACTTCAAGCATGAGTAAATTGGGAAGGGGGATGTGGGAGATCAGTCCATCAGTCTGCATGTCTTCCTGTGCACACGAATGATGCAGTGCATGACCTGGCTTCACAGCGGCACGAACCTCTCTGCACGCACTGCTGAGTGCAACTGCATCGTGTCCAAGTCAGCTGCTTGCCATGCAGTGCCACAGCTCTGGGTGGATATTTGCTGGCCATATCCAGTAACATCTGACTGCCCTTGGGACGAGCCATGAGGGGCAGGCAGGTCACGGCGAGGGGGGAGGCTGTAGCCCAGCCTCGCCTGCAGTGCCTCAGGACAGGGCAGCCTGGGAGCCTGGCACAGGGCACTTACCATACCCTGCTGCTCTCACACCTGGCTTTGGCCTTTTTTGTGGGTGGCTTTCACTGTAATCTTTCCATAAATCACTCATTTCTTCAGATGCAAGCTTCATTCCCACTGTGCTCTGGGGACAGAGACAGAGACAGAGGACAGACAAGAGGAGAGCTGCCTCAGAGAAGGGGACAGAATGTGATCATGCAGGATAGCCTTGCACCTGGTCTCGTGAAGTACCAAATACCCAACACATAATTATGACATCATTATTATGACATAATTATATCACAGAAAAAAAAATTTAAAAAAAGAAGTTTTCATTGTCATTGGTAGCAAAAAGGAATTAAAAACATCAAAGAAAATAAGTAGGTTCTGCCTCCTTGAAGTATACATGATCCGCTCAAAGTTGCAGCAATAAGCACATCCCATGAAACTTTACATTTTGATATGAAGTTGGATTGTATGCAATGTGCATTTTTTGGATTCCCATCTCTGCAAGTGATACTGAATTGATCTAAGATCAGAAATAAGACATCCTACTATGTCAAGAATAAGATTTCCTATAAGAAACCTACTATGTCAGTGGGTTCCTGTCCAGAGTAAAGGCAACTGCTGCATCCTCTTCATTTCAAGCACAAATTGTTAACACAGACTGTTCTGGGAACATGTAATTTACTGCTGAAAAGGAAAGGAGGTTCTAGTGGCTGAAGAATCTCTCACAGGTAAAGAATACACATTTTAAAATACACCAGAATCAGTCATTAACATCAATTGTGTTTGAAGCACTAGAGAGCCCTCAAAGCTGTCCCCTTATACTTAAGAGGACAATACCCACTTCCTACCTCTGACTGTCCTCTTGTTTTCTTCTTGCCACTAAGCACCATTCTTAGAGCATCAGACTTCTGGGAAAGGAGTTTCATAAACTCTCTCTTAAACTCTTGTCCCTCCTTAAAAAAAAAACCCAACAACTCCACCATAAAACAACAACAACAACAACAATAACCAAACAAAAAAACCTCACCCCAAAACAACAACAACAAAGTAAAATTTAAAAAACCCTAAAAACTCCAAAAATCCCCAAACTGAGAAAGGTTTATTGTTTCTTTACTCCTATACTAAAAGTATTCAGAACCTCATCTCTCTGCTGTTCTGATTTTCTTTCTTCCTCTTTCCAGATTTCATGACCCATCCATTTGTCATTGTGCTAAAATTTCCCTTTGACTTAAATATACATTCTTGTTTCCTGAAGGTCTCCTCTCTTTTTGCCATTCTCCTTCCTTTCTCATTTCTAGTCTCTCCTTTACAAAGTCTTATTCATAACAACTTGTCTAAAAAACATTCTTGGTGGATCAGGCACCAAATTTGTTCCCCTAAGCTGAAAGTCTTTTAGAGTTTTGATTTCAGGAGGACAGTGACTCAGACTGTGACTCTGCTGAACTGCAGGTAACTGACCTGAGCTTGTGGCCCATGTCAGGTAAATCATGTCACTTCAAAACACAGCATAAGGGATAAAATAATATTTGAGACAGGAGCATAAGCATGGTCATTCAGTTGTGTTGCTTAGACTTGTTCTGGAACAAAATACAGCAGGCATCCCAGCTTCTGTAACTCTTATTCCATTTTCTGGGTTTGTTTTTTGCAGAAGTGATGAGAATTAATGGGCCATAAAAGGGAGCAGACACTCCTACCTTATGAAGCAGCTCCTGGGGCGGGTACAGGACCTGGCAAAATGGTGAAGGTGTCAGCCCAACACTGAAAAGTTTCTCTCCCAGTCAGAGAAGAGGGAAAGCAGGGGAGTGGGCTCCTCAGCTGCCAGCCCATGGGTTAAAGCATGGCGCCCTTCCCAGCCCTGGCTGGAGAGCTGAGCACACAAGGAGGAGCCAGAGGAAGTGGCCAGGGGAAAGTGAGTTTCACAGCATTACTCAGAAAGCCAAACCATATTAATCCTATTATTAATTCCTGCAATGCTAATGAAGGATAGCCTTGCAAGACTGGTGAAAGGGAAAAACCAGTGAAAGGTGAAAGGACATTTAAAAATATATATTTATAAACTAATTGGAAAGTATATTGTACATGGCTTTATGCAGCAGTCAGATGATGTCCTTTTATAACCAGCAGCTTTTCATTGCACTGGCTGCACTGTCTCCAAGGATGTCCAGTGCAGTGTGGGGAACCCAACAGAAGAGCAGAAGGAGCAGACACACTTAATCCTTGATATTTCAGTCCTATACATGCCCAAGCATGCAGCAGTAAATCCATTATTAAATCTCAGCCCAACACTCAGAGAGTGTTTCCAGATCTTCTCCAAAACCAATAAAACACTATTTTTAAAAAGCCAGGAATGCTGCTGTTTTGACAGACCATTAAAAGACACATTGTACTGTTACAATTTTATCATTCACCTATGTTACTAGGACCTACATCAGCTTCTTCCTACTATCAGGTTTTACATTTTTGATAGATTTCTGATTGACCTAACATCACTGCACCCAAAAATGTATTCTTGCTACGTATCTGGTGTCTTATTAATTCCCACATAAAAATACTGTGATTCAGCTGATTTAAAGCAGTTTGAGATTGCCTTGAGAACAGGCCTTCGGTTAAAGATGTGCCTCCTTTTCCAATTCCTATTTACAGCTCACTTGTTTTGGCTAGCTTTCCCATGCTGACTGCTAGGCTGGCTCTCAGCAGACCACCCCACACCACTCACCCTCAGACCTTACCAGGCCTCCACGAGTGCAGATGTTAGGATAGCGACCTGCTTAAGTCTTTTTGATTCCTGCTGTGCCCCTTGTCCTGACTCAGCATCCTGGTGAGAGCAACGTGATTACTGCTACCATTGTCACCCACCCAGCTGGTGAGGCTCCTCGTCGTGGTTATTTGCCTGTGGTAGCTTCAAAGGCCATCAGCAACACCTCCCTGGGGTGTACCAGATGCAGGTTAGCAGTTGCCTGCTTTGTACTCCATGCCCATTGCAAAAGGACTTATGGAAGAAAACCACAAAGAAATGAGCTGTAAGTGCATCCCATCACCCTCCTATGGTGGGCCCAGAAGTCACAGTGAGGCTGTGAGCCTGCCTCAGTGAGAAGTGATTTCTTAGCTGACATTTGGGCATGTGGAAGGCTAATAAGTGCTCACGCTGCTTTTCAGCCAGCTAATCAAAATCAGTTGTGGTTTATTTCTAGCCTTCACCTTCATATGCACTGAGGAAAAAAGTCACTGGTACCGTCCACTGAAGTTGTCTGCATTTTTTCCATGTCCAGTCAACTCTTGATGTTATTCTCAATAGACTAATACAGAACATATGTAAATTGGACTGTAAGAACATATTTAGTATATTTACCTTTGAAAAATGAAGTTATGATGAGGAAGGAACATCAAGGGGGAAGAGGGCGGGGAGATGGCTGGGAATATTTCATCAGGGCACAGCTAATCTCCAATCTGGATACGCTGTTCCCAGGTGATCAAGAGCTGACTGGGTTTCAATCACAAATGTGGCTCCTTTCTTTTCTGCTTTAAACCAAAGTGAGCTTGAATTCTCTGGGCTAATCTACATCTTTTTCTCATTGCAAGACTTGGCACTATTCCGTACAAATAGCATGCTTTGCTCGAGGAACTGCAAGAGTAATGAAGGCCGAGGCTTTTTGAATCGTGCCTGAGATGCATTAGCAAAGCTGTGGGGCACTTCCCGCAGCACCTGCCCGGGCTGTTCCTGGCAGCACTGGGAGCTGATGGGTTTTCCCTTTCCAGATCTCCAGATGAAAATGACTTTTAAAGAGGCAGCTCCTATTGCATGCTTGATTTTGGCAAGTAAAGGCTGATGCTTACGTGGGAAGAGAAATCACCCATTCCTTTTCATCGTGACCTCTTTACCTAAGCTTCACAGCACATCTGGTTCTCTTACCCTGTGCTGCTGCCTCTGATGCACCCTTTCTTCTTTCCGTTTTTCTCCCTTTGTAACTTATCCCCCTCTTATGTTACCACCTTTCAAAATCATAATAGCTTAACATGATGTTTCCTGCTATCATTCCTTCCTCACCTCCTCACCTGTGGTCCTGGTTGCAGCCGTAAGCTCTTTGGGAAATGGACTTCCTCCGCCTCCTTTCTGCATCTGCTGGATGGGGGCCCCAGGCCTGCTTGTTCTGCAGGCTAATAAACGTGAATAAAAGTGATAACAAGTAGCAACTCTGCTCCTCAACTAATCAGTTACTACGTATGTTGAGTACTTTGCTTCTTTAGAAATTGCATATCCAATAGGAGAAAATGGGAATTAATCTGTGATGTTATGTGTTGTCAGTTCAAATGACAGTAATCGCCTCACCTGTGTTATGCTGCTGACTGATACAAAATGAATTTGGAATTTAAGTCATGGGAATACATTTCTCATGAACCATTGGAAGATGGAATTCCTGAAGAAATTAGTGAAAATTTTTGCATAAGAATCAATAACGAGAAAGTCCTGACCTGCTCCTTGAGAGTTCACAAGTCAAAAAAGTACTGAACTTCATCCAATAAATAATACATTGCAAATTGTTCGCACAGCTGTGCTCTACTTGCAAGGGAAGTTCAGGGGGTCTAATAATCCCTTTTCACGCAGAATATTTTGTTACATGGAGAAAATAGTAATTCAGAGGATTCTCAATTTTTCTCCTGTAATAAATTAAGAAACTATTTGATTTTGGCATTTGCAAGGAAAACGCTGGTTTTTTCACTGCTGCAAACTATCTCAGAATAGTTTTTTTTTAAAGGAAATTACTAGCATGGCTGCCATTAAAAAAAATCAGCATTGGTCTAGTAATTACCACACAGTCCCAAATGATGTAGTACAGGAAAATATATTTATCCCAGAGATAGTGTATGGTAACTTATGGTAAAAGTTGCTTCTTTAGGAGCAGCCACCACAACTCCATCTGTTTTAGCTAAAATAACTGTCCAAGTGACCCCAATTTCAACTTTATGAGGCTCATACTAATAGGGAATCTGAAGAAAATGAGACAGAGTTTAGCTTCGTGTCACTACTCACATTTTCAAGCTCTTTATCAAGTATCTCTTAAAAGTGTCCTGTGTGCTAGAGCTCCAAACGTCTGTCTGCGAGTGATGGACTCATCTTTAAAGAAACAGATCCACTTAATGTGTCGAGCTACAAACATGAGCCTATTGGTGCATATGAACTAACATGTCACCCAGTGATTGATGTTTCCCTATTACTCTGCCAAAATACATTAAGTTAAGCTCCTTTTCATCTCCACAAATAGTAGGAACTACAGATGGCCCTCATTTGTAATCCTCAGGAACTAGCACAACCAAGCAATGCAAGAGGGTGTCGGTGCCCATCGCCCGCCTGAAACGGATTAGGGAGATTTCAGTATGGAGCAGCGTTATAGGAATAAAGTAACATAGCAAGAAATAATGGAAAGGAAGGGGTGCTGATAGTGGCTGCGGGCATTAGCAAACTGTGCAAATGACAATGCTGTCTGAGCAGACAGTCAGAGGATCACACTGTCATAGAATCACAGACTGGGTAAATTTGGAAGGGTCCTGGTCCGACCTCCCTGCTCAGGCAGGGTCATCCCAGAGCGCATTGCACAGGCCTGCATCCAGACCCTGAATATCTCCAGTGAGGGAGACTCCACAACTTCCCTGGGCAACCTGTTCCAGTGCTTGGTCACCAGCAAGTTGAAGTCCTTCCTCATGTTCAGGTGGAACTTCCTGTGCACCAGTTTCTGCCCATTGCCTCTTGTCCTATTGCTTGGAAATACTGAGAAGAGCCCGGATCCATTCCACTGACACCCTCCCTTCAGATAATTACATTGATGAGGTCCCTTCTCAGTTGTCTCTTCTCAAGGATTAACAGGCCCAGTTCCCTCAGCCTGTCCTCATATGAGAGATGCTCCACTTCCTTAATCATCTTTGCTTCCCTCTGCTGGACCTGCTCCAGAGCGCCGTGTCTCTCTTGTACTGAGGAGCCCAGAACTGGACACAGCACTCCAGATGTGGCCCCACCAGGGCTGAGTAGAGGGGCAGGATCACCTCCCTGGACCTGCGGGGAATGCCCTTCCTAATGCACTCCAGGATACCATTATGCTTCTTAATGAGAAGGGCACTCTGCTGGCTGATGGACAGCCACATAGCTTGTCCACCACAGCCTCCAGGTCTTTCTCCACAGATCTGCTTTCTCAGCAGGTCACCCCAAGCTGGTGCATGAGGTTATTCAGACTCAATAATATTTTAGCACTGTGCATGACTCAAATCTGCATATTCTTTAGTGGCATTCTGGTCCCACTGAATTTCATGGCTCATCTACTGACTTCAATTTTGGTCAGGATTTCATCATGGCTTGAAGATTGTTGAGGTCCTGGATGAGAAGCAGAAAAAAGTGGGGTTTGTTTCTTGGCACTGTTTGTCTAGTGAGCTTTGTGTCTGAGAGATGGTTGGGCATCTGCTTTTTAAAGCTTTGTAAAAGGTCCTGTGGCCTTAGATGGTTTGCTGGAGGGTCCCACTTTAGGTGTCCTGGCTGCAGCTGGTCACAGAATCATGGAATGGTTGGAGTTGGCAAGGACTTTAGAGATTGTCTAATTCTAATCTCCTTTCCATGCATAGGTATGCCTTCACCCAGGCCACTCAAAGCCACAATGAACCTGGCCTCAAACACTGCCAGGGATGGGGCATACACAGGCTTCTCTGAGCAACGTGTTCCAGTGCCTCACCACCTTCACAAGTAAAGAATTTCTTCCTTTTATCTAATCTAAACCTACCCACTTACAGCTGGAAGCCATTACCTCTTATCCTGTCACTACAGGCCCCTGTGGAAAATCCATCTCCAACTTTCTTGTAGCCCTCTTATGTTTTGGAAGGTCTCTCCAGAGCCTTCTCCTCTCCAGGCTGAACAACCTGCTCTCTCAGCCTGTCTTCATAGAAGAGATGTTCCAACCCTCTGGTCATCTTCACATTCCCCCTCTGGGCCCACTCCAGCAGGTCCACAGGTTGGAGGAGCTGTGGTCGAGCAGACCTGGGAAGAGGAGTGTGACTGCCCAAGACATGCTTGGTATAAAGCCATGCTGTGTCAGCAGAGAGAGGAGATGGGGCCCGTATCACCTTCACCAGGATCAGGGCCAGGGGCAGGCAGGGTCGTAGCTGCCAGACTCTTCTCAGGGTTACACACACCCTGCCAACTGAAGGTGTTTTTGGACACAGCATATGTGTGTCTGCTCACCAGTAAACATGTCCCCTCATTGTTCTTAGAGCTCAAGTACACAGGGTCCAACCTCAGCCAGCCCTTGGCTCCAGAGCCTGCCAGCTCTTCTGTGACAAGGGGGATGGAAGGTGGATGCAGGTCTCCCTCTCCCATGGGTTTCATTTTACCTGACATAAAAACTATTCCCACCTCTCATGTGAAGGGAACACATTGTAACACAGATAGTCTTCACCTGATGCATATTTATGAGAGTGAATTTATGTCACCTCACATTTTAGAAGAGGAGAAAAAAACAAAGAAAGCAAACTATAATTTAGAGAGAGGGATTTGTGAGGCAGAGGATGGCAGATGTGGCTGTGAGCAGAGTGCCAAGTGCAGTTCGGAGGCCAGGCAGGAAGGGAGCCCCAGCTTCCAGACAGCACAGGAGATAATGAAGGTCTTTCCAGACACCATTATCTGCTTCAGCAAAGCATTGGGACTGGCTGATGGACCTTCTCCAGGAAAAGATGTATGGAGCTCCTCGGAGGTCAACACTTAGCTGGGGGAATGAGGCTGGTGTGGGTCTAGACTCGGAAACTGCAGAGACAGGGATATCTGCATCTTCTGCAGGGTCACTGCTTGCAGCCACCCAGAAGTTTGGCTGGATCCTAGGCATGTCACATGCTCCTCCGAGAGGAACAGACAGCATTCCACATTTTCACATGGTGTAGTTACTCCTCACTGACTGAGGGTAATAGCAGAAAGGTCCTTCTGGTGCTGGCACCAACCTCTGGCACTGCTGTGTTTTCCCTTCTGTGCCACTCCCTGCTGGCTTCACCAGTCCAGTGCAGTGCTGCAGCTGGCTCCTAACATCCAACATTCCTGCCATGAAATGCACTGTCAGACAAGAACTCTGAGTCTGGCTGCTCATCCTGGGTAGTGCCCCAGTAGCATCCTTCCACCATCCTTCCTTCCATCATGTTGACAGTCATCACCTTGTGTTTTCCTCATACCTTTCTTGACTCTCTGTGCAGAAAGAGATTGTACCAGTGCATGGGATAACCAAGGAACATCCCAGCCTTCTCACCCTCAGCAGGCCCACACAGCTTCTCCGTGTGTCCCCAAGGACTTGGGGGCAGCTTCACAATATCTTCATAAGTGCATTTCTCCTCATTCTGCACCTTCCCTGAGATGTCTAAGGCCCCCAGTGTCATGGTCATGGTTGACAGGTTCCCACCACCCTTCACCACCTATGTTTGTCCCATCACAGAAAGCCTCAAGATGAACTTTCAGGTGAGACAGGGGAGTTTGGAAGCTCCCTCTGGCGCCAGCTAGAGAAACATTGGAGAAAGAGGGGAAGGTGGGCAGGGGAGGGGGAGGAGTTGACATGGTGACAGAATCTGGAGGCTGGAAGCATAATCTAGGCAGAGTGTGACTCTGAGATAAAGGGTAAAGGGTTCTTCCTATTGTGAATAGCTTTTCCTCTACATTAAATAGCCAACTTCATAAAATCGTATACATTTTCTTGCCAGAGGTCCAGCTTAGATGTTGGATTCAATTGACAGACATATCTTTATCTTAATCCAGTTGCATTTAGATAGGACTGTTCTCATTATCTCTGCAGAACCAATGTTTCAAACCTGAGCCAACTGCATTTTCCTCTGGAGTTTAATATAATAAAGATTTTAACAATCATATTCATAGGATTCCAATTAGAATGAGGTTGAAAATAATGATACAGGGCAAAGATAAACACACTTTGGGTGGTAACTAAGTACTGAATATCCAACATCAAATACACCAGTGATGACGCAGGCATTAAATGTGCATGTAAAGTATCCATATGCAAATTACTGACTGAGTGTTATATTTGTGTGCATAAGAACATGCTTCCTTCTCTTATCTGGAAAGGATATAGGCTGAATTTCTGCATCTGCTTTTCAAAACAAAAAGGGTTCCTGAAATGGAACTCATTAGTGCAGGCTGGTCTACATTCCCAGGACAGCTGAAAAGGTAGTAAAACCAGAGTTATTCACTTCTCTTAAAATTTAAGTTTTACAAATACTTGAATGTTTCATATCTACAGAAAGAATGTCCCCTTTTGGATACAAATAGCTTGATCCTGCAACCACTCCAGAATCATATGGAATGAAATTGAAAACAAAAGCCATTTTCATTTCTGCTGTCAGTCTTCATTTAAAGGGTGGAGATGAACCTTCCTGCTCACTTTCTCATGAATATTTCTGTGAATAAGATTTTGTTTGCAGTGGAGTCAAACAATTGTGGGCTTTCATGTTGGTACTGATGTGGCCATGTTCAGTCTATGGGTTTTGAGGGCTTAGGAGAAGTGTTTTAAGCTCCCCATCAGCAGAAATGTAAGTAGGTACCTTACTGAAGAGAAGGACATGCCTTGGAGAGGAATGACACAATACAACCCCAATAAGAAAACAAATCCCATGGTCTGTTTGTGTTGATATTACTGTGCTGTACTGAAGGAAGTTGAAGGAACCATGCAGGACAACTGTTACGAATATTTTTAAATCTTGTTAACTCATTTCTTGCGTCTTCTAGAAGAAAAATGGTGGAACTTTCTATGAGTATTTCTTCATGTTACACAGGAGATGCAATCCTGATTATTTTAACAGAAGGATTATCCCAAAAAAAGGATCTTCTCTCTACTAAGTCTCCTCAGAGGGTTAGCTGCTGTGGTGCAGCACAGGTGTTCACTGCCAAGACATCCAAGGTGTCATTATCCCAAAAAAAGGATCTGCTCTCTACTAAGTCTCCTCAGAGGGTTAGCTGCTGTGGTGCAGCACAGGTGCCATGACATCCAAGGGCATCCTGCAAGGTGGCTGGGTCAAGGAGTGCAAGCATGGTTAATTCTGGAGGCTGAGGGACACAAAGTCTTGCAAAGCACCAGGACTAATGTTGTTGGACTGGCATGTGGTTTGACGTAAACCAATTCAAACTTTCCTCAGTTTTGCAGTTTTTGTTCAGCGAAAGCAAGCTTCAAAAAGCGTAAAAATATGGTTTTTTTCCAATGGCACATAACATCTATGTTTTATCAGTCAGTATGTAACCTCTGCAATATTATATGTGCACTGTGTGTCATTGTAGGAAAAAAATCTTACCTTTGCAAATAGTGGGTTTTTTTTAAAGTGGAGTTCATTACAATGTTACTGTATTAAAATGTTTAACTTTCCTGCTTATTTATTCTCCCTCCAGAAATATGTTCTAGTTCAAAGCATTTAAGTGGAGTTTGAATTTTTCTCTCCCAAATATCTTTCTAAAATCTCAAATGCCAACACAACCCCACAGTTTCTTCTCTTACCAAAAGTCCCCTTTCTGTAGGACATGGAGGGGGGGGTCTTTCCAGGGGCTAGCACAGAATTTCACACAGCCAGCCTTCTGCATCCCAGTTTCTTATTTAATTTCTGGATCATCTGCTCAGTGGCAGCATTTCAGCTGTTCGTGGAGTTTTCCAGCATCCCGCAACCTCCACTGGGTGTGCTGAGGCTTTTATTTCATGGTTGGTTTCCCTGCTATGCTGCCAGTGACTGACAGCACACACATGCCCCTGAGAGCACGATGGACTGTGTATAGTTCACCAGGGACATCCTGGCGGCTTGTGAACCGACGCAGGAAATATTGTCAACTATGTGTTACTGATATATCCCAGCTCTTCTCATGACTCATATCTTTGAAGGTTTGTTGTTTTTTTGTTTTTTTCTGCTCCAGCAATTGATGGTGCCTGCAGCTACCCAAACCTGGTCATTAACCAATAAATACTTGGTTTAAAATATCCTATGTTAACTAACTTGCTTTAAGATAACTGCCTGAGAAGTCATTTATTTAGTACTTATGATCATATCCTAACTGGGTGCCTAATTTACAGCTGATTTGTAAATGTGCATGCTTCAAAAGCTGGCTCCTGTGAGTCCAGCTGCACAACGTGAGATGAAAATGAGCCATGAGGAGCTGTGGGATGTGGAGGACAGAGCATGAATGGCAGCACTGCCACTGGGAAATGCTTCTCCTGCACCAAGGGGCAGCGTGGCCTCCCCACACCCCCAGCAAGTAGTCACAGCCCTGGGCTGTGGCCACTTGCCCCCCTGCAACCCTCCTCTCTGCACTGCACTCACACCCTTTTGCAGAGAAATGCATCGCTCCTGCTCACGGTGTACATGCCTCACACCCACACTGTGCTCACTCACATCCTGCACATGCATCTCACAAGTTCACAAACACACCTTACACGTCTGTTCCCTTGGTGTAGTACCAGGTTTTTCTTCAACACCTCAAAGAGAAAACTGAAAATTAAATGTCTCCTGCTAGTCTCTTTGGCATATCAACATTCAGCACAGTGGGACAAAGAAAATTGCATTTTTTCTAATCATTCAACCTCTGCTAATGCACGACCCTAAGATAAAATTTTATTTAATCACAGCTAATTGTTCTGTTTGTTTACCAGTCACAACAAAACAAATCAGGAAACTAGGTGTGATTGTTGGGCAGTTTCCTCACCACAAGTGGATGGGGAAACTGAAGGAGGAGCCCTTGGTCCAGTCCAGGACAGCATCACCTTCACCAACAGATGAAGCGGGGCAGGGCACTACTTGGTACCATTTCTATGAAATGCCATGCTTTTCTGATCCTAAATGTCTATGTGCAGGAGGGAAGAGAGCCTGCCTACACAGCCAGGCATCTCCCAGCAGAGGAACAAAGCTGCTTCCCTATTGTCCAGGGAAGTCCTTGAGCCACCATCTCTGGAGGTATTAAAATGTAAGTAGATGTGTCATTTAGGGACATGGTTTAGTGAGGACTTAGCAGTGCTAGCTAAGAGTTGGCCTCAATGATCTTAGTGATCTTTTCCAATCAAAATTATTCTGTGGTTCTACTTCTGAAGGAGTCCAGATCCTCAAGTCCAGATTCCTGAAGATGTTTTGGTTGTATTTTAATGGATACTGGCTTCAGTGCGGTTAAGCGGGGAACTATCCTGAGTTGGATTCATCCCATCCTGACTACAAGCTATCCTCCCACTTCTTCAGCAGTTCATGCTAGGGCTGCAGAGCTGTGGGCAGTCACCTCTGGCTGTGTGGGTAGCACAGGTCCCCGGGCTCTTTTCTACAGCCCAGAGGAAAGTGGGTGTATCACTGTTACAAACACACTGCTTTCAAAACACCTGCTCACTGACACCTACAGACTGCCACCAGCTCTTCAGTGTCAATTTCAGGTACTTCTGATTATTTAATTCAAACTGTTAGTAAGTCAGAATGAACATGAGAAGATATCGCTCACCTACTTACACCTAGTGGTGTGCTTAGGAGAGAAAGCTGCAACATTTCAGTGACTAACCAACTTCTAACTCCCTTTCTAGCTTCTGGTCGAGTTCTGCTACCTGGACAAAAAGGGGTGAGTTTGAACTTTTCACTGATGTTAATACCCTATTTTGTGAGCAAAAAGTATCATTTACCAGGACACCATAAATTTGGTACAACTTGTTTGCTGGAATACAGACTGACAGGCACAGTAGCTAGCTGTAACTTCCCAGCTAGGCATATCCTAGATCAGAGGAAAATCCAGAGTGTGGAAAAGTGGTTAAAGTTATGATAATTGTTACAGTCCTGTATCTTCTACCAACAATGAAATCAGCTTATAACTCTGGAATGGAAAAAATTATTCCACACCACTCTTCATTGTTCTGCATCACTACCAGGAAACAGGGCTATTACATAACATGAGGTTAACCCTAGATGAGAAGAGATACATTTTGTTTTCAAAAGATATTAAAGAAAGATGAAAGTAAATCCTTTCTGACCTGGCAAATTTCTGTTGTGCACATGCATCAAAAAATAAGACTTTTTTAAAGACCATCACAGGCATAGCATGAACAAAGTAAAATCCAAGTTAAGGCAGTGCTGTGTGCTCAGCTAAACCAGGGACATTAAATCTTTTAGCACATTAAATCTTTTCAAGAACACCAGAGGTGAACAGCCCTGCTCAGGAGTAGCCACATCCATTGAGGGCTGATAGTGGATAACAGCAAGGATAACCCCAGCCACAGCTTCCCTGCACTGTGGCTGTCCCCATGCTAGACTGCCTGTTCCAGCTTTGGTGGTGGTGCTCAACCTGCAGCAGTTTTGTTCCAGGTCAGCACCTGCACCAAAACACCTCAATAACCCAGGAGCCAAAATCCCCTTCTGCAGGACACACCTGCAGCTAGAGCTGGGGTCAGGACCAGTCAGCACTGGACCACTGAAATGTGCCACTCTGACACACTAGAATTTGGGGAGTTTGATTAATCTTTAGGCTTTTAGATAAGTTACAACAGTAAATACATACCATAGATTTTGCTGTGGTATGCAGTCATTTTAATACAATCTTTAAGGTATTATAAAAAATCAACACATCAGTCAAGGTGTCAGTCATTGCATATGCTTTGTTCTATAGAAGTGAAAGGAAGGATAACACAACAAATGGCTAATGTTTAGCATTATTACCTCCCCATGTAGCATACTTGCTGGGCAGGGACAGACATGGAGCTATTTCTAGGCTGTTCTATGTAATGCTTTTTTGATCTGCTCCAGTCATTGTTTCCAGGTGTTTATCTGTTGTTGTTTACCTGAAGGGAAGCAGATTTTCCTTCTCCTGCTACAAAGCCATAAAAAGGAAAGATTGAGAGATGAGCATAAAAAAAGCTTCCAGCCTCTCTTCCCTAAATGGCAGATTGCTACTCTGCCTTGAGCCTTTCTGGCTTCTGCCAAACTTTTTTGGATTGAATGGGGAGAAACCACATAGAAAGGAGTGGTTATTCTCACCATACGATGAGAAATATTCTTCTCTTTCATTGCCTAGGCCCAAACTAGTCCCCAGCCAGGGCAGGTCACCACACAGACAAACCTGCCCACACTTGTGTGGGGGCACGAAGAGGCGTGGCAGGTTCAGGGGTTGCCCACCCTGCCTGCATGTGAGTGCTGCAGGTGGATTTTAGAGATTATGTCCTTTGGAGATGAATTGCCCTTTCCTGGTATTACAGTAGGATTTTTTAAATTGTGAGATGACTCTGACTGGATTAAGATGTAAACCATGTGTTGAAGTCAATAGTAAGGATTTTATTTAAAAGTAAATGTGTGGTACAGAGAGGTAAGGAGAAGGCAAAGGGAGTGACAGAGAAACAGATCAAGTAGAAAAAAGACATCACAACTCTGTAGATTCTGATGGCATCCTATTGGTCTTCTCAGTGGTTGCAGACTGTACACATTAAGTGATAGGAAAAGAAAATCCACAAAAGTCTCCTTTCATGGGGCTTATATTGTTCAGGGGCTAGGTGGAAACGCCCCCGGTACCTCGCCTGGATGATGTAATACTGGATCAGGAACACTGAATGAATCTTGGACACCTCCTAAGACCTTGCAGCTGTCTCTCACACTAGTTGAATCAATCACGGACTCGTTATGGTCCATCATCCGGGATGAATAGCTCAGGCTATGTGTGAATGTCCTTGGTGCTCCCAGGAGGATTTTCACATCTCAGTCATCATGTAAGGGAGGGCGCTGGAATGATAAGAAGGACTATCCCACCTAGCAGGATCTGCCTCTTATCATCCTCTTATCTTGAAACCCAGTTTGTAACCTCAGGTGTGGCTGCCCTTCTGCACCTGGGGACCATGCTGTGCATCAGGAGCCAAGCACCCAGATTGTTTGAGCCATGAGCACCAATCTCTTGCAGCACCTGGGCAGTCACTGTAGGAGGTCAAATGTTAGCAATTCAATCTCTTACACTTTTGGATACATTCTCCTGTGACCTGCATAGCTGGACAATAGTACCACCTTATCTCAAGGTCCTTTTGCAGCCCAAATCCGTAGGCATATTCAGGGAGGTAGATGAGCAGCTGTTTCTTTGGAGTTTACTACAATGGACAAAAGTCTTTTGGTGATCTTAGCAATGTTTAAGCTATCAACCATTTCAGTCTCTGGCATCTGGGAGTCCTGCTACTCTCCAGCCAGGCAGCATGAGCTCTCCTGTGTGTGGCTTGGCCCCAGGGCCCATGGCAGGAATAGAGGGTTATTCTGCTCAGGAGAACACCCCTCTGTCTGGCTGCAGTACCCTAACAGTGAGTCCCACAGCCGGCAAGAGAACACGTGCAGCCAAATCTGCACATGTGCACCCAGCAAAGATGCTCTTCTAACACCTCATTTCCTCCACTCCCGTGCCACCCCCATTGCCTGTGACTTTCTGTAGTTACTTGGATGTTGAATTAGAAACATTTAAATATACTCTTTGATCCTCCACTGGAAATGGTAGCCCAACACATTTGGCTGTTAGCAGATTGTGGGGACTGTATGCACAGGCCTGTAGAGCAAAATATCTTTGGTTTTGTATAGAAACCCAGCTGTGCTCACACACGTGCCATGGCACATGCTGCATTGAAGTGTGATGACAATCGCAACTGAAAACACAAGATGCTTTCAAGGCCCTGTAATTGAAGCAAAATAAAAAAAAGGCTGGGCTTAGAGCCTGTAGTGATCAGTACCAGGCCACACTCTCAGCAGAACGCTGCCTTGTAACTGGCAGCATTTGAGAGACTTTGTAATTGCCTTCCAGGCCTGGTGGCTGTGGCTTGTGCAGAACTGGAAATCAGAGCCATGTGGGACCAACTGAGTGGCTGCAGTCTGTGCTGTCCAAGTTTGCCTGCAGGCAACAGAGTGACAGCAGAGGTGATCCCTGTGGGAAGTGAAACAGGGAAAAGAGGGCTGGGAACAGCCAGCCACCATCTGCAGCTCCTTGAGAAGGTACCCCATTATATCAGTGCCCTGCATCTCAGGTGGTTTTTGCTGGAGCAATGACTTCATTATACGTTAGTGCTTTGGGGTGAGTGACTTTTAATGGAAGTCTGAAGGCTGGTCCTTCTGCTGAAGTTGCCTTCAAGCCCCTGGGAGCCTTGGCTGGGATGCAATTGCTGTGCCACCAGCCATCATGAGCCTGACTGGGCTTTGTAGTTCCTATCTTGCCTTATTTGGCTTTCCACAGGTGTGTTTACTCTTGCCCTCTCCCTCCTTTTCTCTCCAAATACATGCCTGTACATACCTTACAAGTATATGTAGAAAAGAACATACTCGTTTATGTGCTGTACTTGTGATATTGTTGTCTTATTTCCTTGGATTAAAGGATTACGTGCAAAAGATGTCCATCTATGCTTGACTATTCATGCAACCCTTTAGCAATTATTTACTGTCAGTCTGACCACCCTGGGCTGGGTTTGATTTTCTGCTGGGAAAATTCAGTGTCACCAGCTGAAACTTGCTGTCTGGACATCGGAGAACTAAATGTCCCATGTCAAGCAGCAAGAAGGACTCACCTCTCTGCTTATCAGACTTTACCAGGGATTAAGGAAATGAGTTTTACAAGAAGGACTGAAACAAAGAAGGGAAAAACTATAAAGTATCAGCTTGGAAAATTTGGTGACTCTTCCCAGACTCAGAGAAAACTAGGGAGAAAGTTGCTGTCCTGCACCTGAAATGCCTGTGGATTCAGGGAAGATTACAGCATATTCCAAGAAAATTCACTGTTATGGCTTGGCAGAAAGCTCTAAGATATCTATGCTGTTCTTTTTATTAGATTCAGCCTAACACTACCTTGCCAGATACTTGCTGCCATCAGTCTTCTTTGTTTATACCAATTCCTCTCTACCACCGCCTCACTGCCCAGAACATCCCCAAAGTATTCCAGCTTTTTTAAGTAAGGAGAAAAAACATGACAGTGTCTCTTAGAGACATACCTGGTTGGTCAGACATTCCTTCCCAGAAACTCTCTTTCCTCATGCTCTCTTACTCAAATCTTAGCCCAAATCTTACTCTGCTTCCTATGTCTGCTGGCCCCTGGTTCTTGTGGGGCACAAGAATTCCATTTTTCTCAACTTTTAAATGCAAATTTTTATAACAAATAATTTCCCCTTACTTAATTATAACTGGCAACGAAATCTCAGCTGGTGCAGTCAGCTTCTTGTGCTCCTCTGCTGCTGGCAGGGGTCTGTCTCGAGCTCTCACAGCTCACCTATGCTTCTCCCTGTCCTGTCAGCAGAAGCAAGTGTCGAGGTTTTGCCCTTTTAAATCCCGCAGTCCCATTTTGAGGATATGTATGTAAACACACACACACACACACGTGTATGTGTGTGTGTGTGTCTGTGTGTGTGTGTGTGTGTGTGTGTGTGCAGGGAACCCATTCAAGAAGGGAAGGCAAGAGAACCCTCCCACTGCCTTCCTTCCACTTAGTGGGTAGAAGAAGTTCAGGGAATTCAGGGAATTATTCAGGGAAGAAGTTCACCATGTGAAGGACCCTAAAAACAATTGTAAACAACTAGATGAGGAAGCGTGCAGAGAGCCTGTGTGGTGGGTTAATGTTTCAATTGCATTGTAAATGACATGCTCACATGTCTTGGAGTGTCTTTGGGCAATCTCCACACTGGGATGAGTCTCATTTTGAGGGTGTGGCCAAGCTGTGCTGTCCCTGAGGTTCAAGACATGTCCAGAGGAATTCTGTCTGGCTCCAGGTTTGGAAACAACTCTGGCACCTGAAGATCATCTCAGCTGTGTCCTTGTCAGTTGGCCTGTAGCAGAAACCACAAGGCTAAGACAATTCTGATTCTACAGAATAACACAGGACCATTTTTTTCCTTATATGTTTTCAGAATAGTTTGAGGTTATATGCCCAGTTTCATTGTTTCCCTTAGTTCTATAAAACAATATCAGTCTTAACTTGTCTGCATGTTCATGGAGGTGGTTATTTTTTTATAATTAACAAGATCATTAAATCAAGACAGCACTTGTTTAACATTTCAACACATTTTTGTCTGTAAGTGATTCACTCAGATTGTTTTCCTGGAAAAGGTGTTTTCTGGGCCTGTAATCCCCAAGGTATGTGTTTCACCTTCCAATACTGAACTGGTATGGACATACGGAAAGAAAATCTTATCTCCTTGAATAATACCTAATACCATTCCCAGAAAAAAATAATAATGATCTGGCAAATCTCCAGCTATTAATGTTTTATGAGTAACTAACCCCTCCATATGCTGTTTTCATCCTTCTTCAGTACAGGAACAAAACGTCCCAGGCACTCCAGTGCATTTGCCAAGTTTCTCAAGCACTGCATCATCATGGCTTCCATAGATGCTCATTGTCATAACAAAAATCATGGTGTACTGTTTGATATTTATGTGGATATTTAATGTACTTTTATAAGCTTTCTTGCTCTTTCCCTCCCTTTTGGATTTTATTTCAATGACAGGTATGAACTCTATGCATAATACAGGGAATGTATTTAATACACAACAGTTGTTCTCTCACATGCAAGTGGTTTCTATAAAGAAACCATCCATCACTGCTATATAATAAGCCACATCTTTTCCTGAATGGTCTGTCCTTCTGAACTGACATATGTGGGGATAAATAATACCTACTATAAAATAGGGAATGTGCAAATACTGGAGTTACTCTTGGAAGAGTTATTAATTTGAGATAAAACTATTAAAAGTGCCCAGATAACTTATGAGTCCAAAACCCATTTTCAAAAGGGGGTGAGATCTAAACCAGTGAAAAGATGTAGATGACTAACCAACATAAATAACCCAAACCCTAGTGTGGCTGCTTTGGACTGTTTCAGCTCTTCAGTCCTTCTGTTGCACACGAGTTGCACACCCATACTTCCATCAGTGACATTCCCTGGCCTTGTATACATCCATAGGGTCATCACAGGATTTTTGAAGCTAATTCTTACTTCCTGCACAGGTGAATCTCTTTGATATAACACTGTTCTGCCACTGCTGACTAGCAGAAGAGCCACTAGTGTTGTCCAAGTCCCATAATGTGCTTCACTACCCACCAAACCTGCATAGTTCCTAACTAGTCAGGAACTGGTGATTGATTCATGGCATATGTCAAAGCCAAGATGTTTCATGAAAATATTTTTAATTCTGGAAACTTTTGCCATATGCAGGCTGGAGTTTCCTTGTCAGTCTCGCAGGCTGTGTTCTCTGGCAGCAGATGATGCCCAGCTCCAGTTCAGGGGTTGCAACTCCCAGCCCTGCAGCACAGCAGGGCTGATGGCCAGTCTGGAGGCCCAAGAAAGAACAGGATTGAGGAGTTTCTGTGTTCCACACATCATAGAAACATCCAGGAAATGCTGTGGAGTCATGTCAGACATGACTTCAGACACGGCAGCTACCTGAGCAGACCATGCCTCTCCTCCCCACGAGCACATCTGCTGCCTTTGATTTTGGAAAAGGCAAAAAACAATGTTTTGAGCTTCCTAGAACAAAATATTTTCAGAATTTCATTTCCACTGGAAAGGTAAAACTTTTGTAGGCTTTGTTCCAATCCAGAACGGAACAAGAAACTGTCTGGAAATGTTAGCATTTCCACAGAAAAACCATGCCAAGTTTTGACCTTCACTTTCTTTTAAAATCTCTTTTTAGTCTGAGTCCCAGAACATGAATTGCTAAATATTCTGTGGAAACTGTGGTTTCAAAGCCCTTGTTTCTTAAGAGGATATTTCAAATTTTTGTATCCACATCCTTCACCTGGAATTCACCTCATCCATGTGTCTCCCCTCCATGGTTGTATATTACACTACTGTGTTATGGGGGATTTGTGTCCAAATGTGGTACTGTGACAAAAAATGCAATGCCAGACTATCTGTGTTTAAACTAGGAATTACATTAAATTATGTGATGCAAAGTGAGCAATGTGTGATAAAAACATAAAAATGTGCAAAGAAAAAGGATCTGTGTTTCTCTGAACATGACAGGGAATTGGTTACACTTTTCCTGATAATATTGAATGATGATGGATGGTCATGTCCTCTTATATGCATGTGTTTTCTAATTTCTCCTACCTGAAGTGTAGCTCCTTAGGTATCGTCGCTACTTGATCCTCTCCTGCTTTTTCAGGGACTCTCACTTGCTCCTGGTGATGCCACTTGGGCTGCACGGGGACATTTTATATCCATTTGCTACCTCCATGCACAAGTGAACCTGTTGACCTACGCAGAAGAGGGTGGTGATAGGAACTGAGAGTGACAGAAATCTGGAATTGTTATTGTCTAATGCTCTGAAAAAACACCAGTTTTCAAAAGCGTAGAAGGCTAGAAATAAACTAAACATTACATCAAGCAACATCCATCCCATTTCAGATATTTTGCCTAAAATTTTGCACTGTCTCTGGTCTCTCTAGCCTTCACTCCCCACCACAGGAAAAATGTCCTGCCCAGCCTTGCAGAGGCTCCTTGGAGTACTTACAAGTGAGCTGCCTTTCCTGCTGGCCAGTGTGGACTCTAAATATCCCTTTTCCACCTCAGCTGTTTTCTTCACACTCCTTGTTCTAAATTTTTGTCTTGTGGCCTGCAAGACAGGAACCTGGAGGTATAAATGTAGAGTAATTTTATTCCCCCTGAAGCTACAAAATTTTTCTTCCTCCTTAATTTAGAAACAGGGTACTCCAGTGGAGGATGAGTCTCACCTATTTATCATTGTTGTCTGGACATAATCACATGCATTCAGTAAAGACACAGATTCTTTTGTAGACCTTCCTAGCAGACCTTAACTCACAGCTTCCTGATACCTGCAAGTGAACAATCCTGCTAGCAATAAAAAATAATCTCTCAGGAGGACCTCTGATCCTAAAGCAAATGCTGTTTAATTCACCACTCATTAGGAGTGTATCTGGATTGATTTATTGAGCACTTCTGACCCCAAATCTTTTGAACAGCATTCCTTCACGATTAAATAGGGAATGGATTTGGGCAACACTTCTGGCAGGCAGAGTGGAAGAACACAAGTGATTCCTGAAAACATTAATATCATGTAACTTAATGAAAATATACTAGATGGCATGCCCAGAGCAGGAGGGATATGTTTTTATGTTTTCCACCCAAGGCCCTGGTAACTCCTGTAGAACAATTCATTAATTATACATTTGTGGTTGTTCCACCTTTGAGTATTTTAGAAATATGTAGGCACAGTTCCACCTTTGAGTATTTTAGAAATATGCAGGCACATTCAATCCATATTAAAAAAAAAAAAAAGGAAAAAAAAAGGGTCCAAAGAAAATCAATATATTTGATGTTTTTATGTTTTCCACCCAAGGCCCTGGTAACTCCTGTAGAACAATTCATTAATTATACATTTGTGGTTGTTCCACCTTTGAGTATTTTAGAAATATGTAGGCACATTAAATCTATATTAAAAAAAAAAAAAAAAGAAAAAAAATAGGGTCCAAAGAAAATCAATATATTTAGTAAGTACACAACAGTCTGCAGCAGCAGAGAGTATGATACCCTCTAGGGAATCAGCTTCTACTTTTTGCTTAATATTCAAAGAACAGAGAAATGGATACAACTGTACCAGAAGTCTTTTATATGTTACTGGCTACAGACAATTGCTTTCTAATTGAGAAAAACAAACTTTCTTGCCAGCTATACCCAAGCAATTGCACAAATGAAGAGAATCAGCCTCTGTTCTCTGAGCATATAAACAAAACACATCAAACTTTGTAATAAGAATCAAGAGAGAAAAATACAACTCCTGCTAAATGCCTTGCCATTCTCATTTGGCTACAAAAGCAGGATAAAGCATGGAACAGGCTGTTGGCTGTATGACCCGTTTGGCCAACAAAGGTATATGCAGCAAATCTGGAATGTGTACTCCCCTCTCTCCTGGCTTCTAGTGAACAAGAGAGTGCAGAATCTGGCTTGTCTCCCCCACAGAGATTCCAGAGAATTTACCAGAATATTTGCATCTACATAAATCACTAAGAACAACTGTTGCTTTAGGTGCCACTTGAATGATAAGTAATGGCAACAGCTCTCATGAATTCATCAGAAGATTCCGAAGGAAGTGAGCTATTATCTTCAATCAGATCTCCCGTTCACAGGAGACTAAATGGCTGGGGAAAAGCCTAATGAGAAATTTTTGAAATGGTTTATCTCAACTGATTTTTGGCACCTAACCCTCCAAATCAGATGTCTGTTTCTGGTGGGTTTTCTCTGTTCTTAGGAGAGAGCAAGGGCTTTTTCAAAGAGTGAACTAGATGACAGAAGAGCTAAGAGGGAGTGATGAAGGCCCTGAAGTTAGGTGCCTGTTGTATAAAGTTAGTAAGAATAGTGCAGAAAAGACTTACAATGTTGAACATTGTCAAACACAATTTATCACCAGTAAGGATCTGACAACAGGATTTTCTGTGTGGTGCAGACAGGTTCCTGTGAGTCTGCTTCATCTGAGATGTGCAAAATCACATTTTTCCCCAAAAGGGGCACTGCTGGGTTAGCTCCTTCAGCTGCTGCATAGGGTATCAGAAGGACTGGAGAGCAGAAGTCCTCACTTCATGAGCACCCACAGGAATGGGGAGGGTGAGTTGGTGGGACAGGTGTGCACATCTCACCAGGCTTCCCTACACACTCCTGAAATGGGATTGTGCTGTCCTCATCAAAACATTGATCCCAGAAGAGCTGACTCTCTGCACGTGGCTTCCCAGAACAACCGCACTATGGTGAAATTGGGCACAGTCCCTGCTGCTTTCTGAGTGCCATGAGTGTGCCATGAGTGCAGCCTCGTCTGGCATGGTGGGCAGGCTCCCTCCTGAGATGTGAGCAGGAGCCTCAGCAGAGAGGAATGGAATGGAATCTACCCATCTCCAGGCACTGTCTAATGAGGGAACTGGACTCTGCAGTGTAGGTGGGGGAGGGACTCTTCCCTCAGCAGCATGAACACACCAGAGAGCAACACAAAGCCATTAATTACCTTGTACTGCTAACAACAAGTGACAGAAAAAGCTTTGTATCTTGTACTTGCTGCTGAAAATGCATGGAAAGTTTGTTCACTCTTCTGAGACCTTTCCAAGGGGCCACACAAGTGGCAAGCCAAATAAAGCCAGACACAGCCAGATCTGCCTTTTGCTTGGGCCTTCTGGATAAAAAAGTTTGTGGTACATGAAAGAGCTCTTTGAAGTGACTGATGTTGATGCTTGCAGTGCATTTGGGTGAGCGCAGAGAATACCAGGGCTGATGGTGTCAGGAGTCACAGGGGCTCTTCCTCTTGGTGCATGGAGAAGCTGAGGATATCTGAGAGCTCTTTCTAATACACTCTGTGTCTATATTTAAAGGACTGCATAAATTTAGATTCTGCTGAAACAGGAGAAGGGTTTGTGACACAGAGCTGAGGGTAGAACAGCATTTGCTGCGGCTCTGCGACCTGCCTCGCAGCGTGGCTGCGTCACCAAGCCCACCTTTCCCTGGGTGGCTGCTACAAGTTATTCTGATGGCAGGGTACGTTTCTGACTTCGGAACATTCTCTCCACAGATGGCAGTGAGTACATTAATTTTTAACAAAAACAAAATTTGTGATCTAGAGTCTCCAGAATAAAACATACAAGAACCTACCAAGTAGGTGGGCTTTTTACAACAGTTCAAAGAGTTGCCAAATGACCTTTCTTCTCTTGGTGGTGAAACAAATCAGTGTGTTTGATACAGAGTTTTCCATTAGATTCATTGTAAGGCAATTAGAAAGAGAGAGGGAAAGAGCAAAATGAAAAACCAATAAAGAGAAAAAAAAATCAGCTTTGTGTCACATCCAGAGCAAAATCCACATAATAGGCTGAGAGTTTGTGAGTTGCTGGAACTTTCCCTGTGTTGCAGTATATCTAAGCATTAATTAGAAAGCAAATGTTGAACGTCTTGGGGCAAAAGTGTAACAAAGAACAAAATCCAGTCTGCCTGCTCCCATTAGACCATGAGGCATCCACATGGCAACCCTGCCCCAGCTTAACCCCTCTGGATGCTGCTCTGCTCCATCTAGGACAAGCAGGTAGCGAAGACCAGTGGCACTTTCTTCTGGGAAAGCAAATGGTGCAGAGGATTTGAGCTGGGATGACCTGGCAAGGAAGTAGAATGGTGCTTGTGTAGGAAGATGGAGCAAAATAAGTACCAAAGAATGAAGGAGTTACATGAGGTTATCTTTTCAGCCTCTTACCCCTGTCATCTTCCTGTTTTAAAACCAGAAAATTCTGGGGCATAAAGCCCTTGTAGACTCTGCAAAGACAAATCCAATCTGTTCAGCTGGAAGCTCCTCACTATTCATAAAGTCATGGATAGTTCTCAAATATTCCAGCATGATTAAAAAGAGGAAATTCAAATACTTTATAATCTTTGGGTTACAGGATTAGGCCTGTAATAGTTTTACTTGGCTTTATAAGCCTGGTCCTGTCCCAGTGAACATGATGGGAGGTCAGTTATCAAGCCACAGGGGGCAAGATAAAGCTCTATATGAGTTGCTATTTTTTACTCTTAAAGTTAGTCTTATTGGGCCCAGCCCAACTTCAGCTGAAGTTAATGAAAAGACTCCTGCTGACTTTAATGGGAGTTGGATTGGCCCTATTGTCCTTTGTTGAGTAAAGTAATTTTAAAAGGTCAGGAGGTGAATTAAAAGAAAAGAAACAACTACATCGATGAGCTTTATTCAATGTTCTCACCTTATAGAGAAGAAGTGTTGTCTTAGCTGGTGAGAGTAGTTCAAACTAGTCCTTGTAGACTCTGCAAGGATAACAAAGTATGGTTTTACTCAAAAAAACCAAGTGGAAATGAAAATTTCTGAGTTCCGATTTAATGATCTCCCAGTGGCTTCTATCTGCTCAATTTACAAATAAAACAGACACCAAAGTTAGACCCTAATCTCAATGAAAGCAATCTCGTGCCAGCGCAATCCCACTGACTTTAACGGATTTCTTCTTGGTGCTTCAATGAGTTTCTTCTTGATTGACATGGGTGGGAGAACTAAAATAAGATGTTTCTAATTGCTATGGCCAAACTTTGACTTGGTCTATGCACCCTTCTTTCAGGACAGTCGCTCCTCCACCTACACCTGAAGCTATTTGGTAGTCAAAGTGACAGGGAAGAAAAGAAGGATTAGTTAATTAGTTAATCTGCTGATTGTGTAAAAAGGAGCACAGATGCAGCTGATTCTCCAAATGTTCCCTTGGCTCTGAAGGACAAAGAAGACCAAAAGGAAAGAAAAACTTACAGTTTTGCTGTGTGAACCTTCTGGGTTTTGACTTGCCTTCTGTGTCCCCTCCAGCTCTAAATAAAGCAGAGCACAGGTTTTATCACCATAGTCAGCAGATAAAACTATCCAATGAAAAGTTGCTATTTTTGCACAATACTTTTTCATTATAAATTATAGACCAGTCTCCCTCGGAACAACTTTCATGCACTAGTTGTCAGAAGATGCTGTTGGCAATCAGCTTCACAAAATTTTTCTTTTCCTGCTTACCCTTTTTACAGCATGCATTTTAAGATCCAAGGGGCATAAACCATGCTAAATTTCTTGGGAAATGCCTGAAGGAGTTTGGTTTTGATTTCTTTGCATTGTCCTTGCTAAATATTTCATGCTGTGAAATTCAGATAGCCTTCTCGGATACAGGAAGTAGCAACAGGAAAATTAAAGTGTATACCTCCTCCACACCCCACACCCCAATTTACTGCCATTTTATATATACAAAAATAATCTCTACCAAGCTGAGATGAATCAGAACCATCTTTCCAGCAGATGGTTAAAACTAAAGGGAGAGAAGGATGGCTTCATTGGGCTAATCCAAGAAAGGGAAAAGCCCTCTAAGCAGTTCCCTTTCCAGGCAGGTTAACAGTCTTGCTCTCAGCAGGTTCTGACCATCAATGAACTAACCCTTTCCTCCAACTCGCCTCCCACTGGGCAGGAATTCAATGCATGAGCAGAGGTCAGTGTTAATGCCATCCTGCTAAAGGCATCCAGCTTTCATTCACAAAACAAACCACTTTACTGGCTTCAGAGAGAAAAGGAAGTGACCCAGGAGAAAAAATGCACAAAGATTTTCTATTAAGCAAGAAGCAGTTTACGATATAATACCAGTTGCAAAAGGGTTGAATCAAACATTGATATAATATATCTTTAAAGCAGCTTCTTAAATGAGAATCAATGAAAGATTATTTTGCCCATGTCTAAGCTTAATGGCACACTTACACAAATAAGATGAGAAACTACAGCTGCAGTGAACACTTGTGCTGCCTGCTGCAGTTTATAGAACAAACATTTGGGATCTATCTGGCTAATCATGATATATTTTTCATGTGATCATCTGTTTATGCTTCTTTGGTTTATATGTCTTGTGCTGGGCTGCGTGCCAAGGGGCTGGGGGCGGCAGTCAGCAAACAGCCCCCATCCCACGGGACCCTTGCGGGACCCTCAGTACAGCTGCTCCAGCCTCACAAGGGAGCAGGTCCCCCCCACTCCTCCTGCCGGTTTCTGAGGATGCAGTGTGTTTGGAGCTGCACAGCTTAACCCCTCCTGTGCTTCCCACAGCCCTTCTTGCACTGGAGCCACAGACTGGGCATGCATATGTAAGGACAATGGCATGTTCTGTTTCGTGCACATTTTAACCAAAAAGCTGTATGGTGCCCTGGGGTAGCTCAGTTGGGCCAGTGGTGGAAACACTTATTTTTGCACTTGCTTCCAAAAGAAAATTTTTTTCTTATGTGGCTTGTGTCACTTGGCCTGTGGCAACATGAGGAACTCTCCATGGCTGCTTACTATGCTGGGCATCCTGGTGGGCCACTGTCCCTGTGTCCCCAGAGGCTCTGTACTGTTGTTCCTGCACCAGACCATCCCCTCTTTCCATCTGTAACTCCCATGGCTGTTTCACTGGGTATCTTCATCTTTCAGCCATGTTCATCCACCGAGGCTGTGCTTTCCACCTCAGCTCTTTGCCTTGTGCCTCCCCATGCACTGCCCCACAGCCAGCTCACATCCAGGGTCCTGGGCTGATTTCTGCCCTCCCAGAGCACAGCCAACTGGACCAAGTTGCACCAGGCAGGGGCCAGCCCATGTCAAGTGGTGGTGCTGCTGGTGCCCATTGCAGCCCCTAAGGCCTCCGTACACAGGACTCGGTGGGTGCTCCTCTCCAAAGCACAGCAACACACTGCTACTTGACAGTCAGGTCATCAAAGCTGAAGAAAAAAAATCAGGGTGAAATCTGGGCTGAGCAGCTGTTAAGATTCCGGGAAGACACCGTCTGCATGTGAGATCTCCTGCTTCTCTCCCATGGATGAAGCGCAGCTAGTTCAGAAAACACTGAAGCAGACACACTTCTGTAGCCATTGCAAAATGCAGAGGTTAGAGGAACCACGAAATAAGCCAGTGATGGCTTATGCCTCCAGCTCAAGGCTATGATAAATTTTAGAAGTGTTGATGCTGCTAGTGGGGCCTCCAGCTGTGATGAAGCAAAAATAGGGCTCTCTCAACATCACAGGACTAGCCAGGCACTGGCAGCAGCTAGGAGGGGTCAGAGCAGCACTTGAAGATGGTTCTAGTTTTAGCAAAGGAGTAAGTCACTTTGAGCCCCCACCCAGAGTGGCTGTACAATAATGAGAAGGAAATGCAGAATGAACCTGAGTAAAGCCACAGACACAAAGCTCCCTAACAGTGACCCACCCTGTACCTGGCTGTTCTGCTGATGGTCACTAAAGTTACCCACTTCCCTGGTTAATAGGCAAATAAATGATATCATTGTTCTCCATCAGTTGTCATGCATCTGCTCTGCAGAGGAACACAGACTTCCTGGACAAGCAGTGAGAGGGCTTTGTGGGGTTGTGCCATGTGTCCTCAGCCAGGCTGGGGCTCATGGGGTTGCTGGCTCTCCCAAAGGAAGCTTCAGCTTGACCTTGCCCTTCATCACAACAGAGGCTAGAGACTCTGTGGGTCCTTCTGCACACACAGACATTGTGACTTTGGGAGTCTGGCAAATAACAGTGGGGTTTGTTATGCCCTGCCTGCTCTCACAGCACCTTAGGGCTGTGTGGGATGGACATCACCTCTGCACCCAGAAGGCTGTAAGACAAAGTAGTCTTATCTACTGGCGGGATCTGAGCCATAGCATGCAGAAAACTGCTCCTCCAAAAACCCCACCACTGGGGAAAAGACAGAGTGCCCATACTTTTCAAATGCCTCACAGCTGAAAGCAGGTCCCACACGGCCTGGCATGATAAAGGATGAGTGTGTGGGACCCTGACTCATAGGGCTCTGCAATCCCTGTGGCTACTGACACAGCCTGGGAGGGTAAACCTGCACACAGGACTGTCATGCAAAGCTGAAGCATGTAAAATCCCTGTCTAAAAAGGGTGAGTGAGTGTTTCTCTGTGCAGTCTTTACCTCCCTGAAGATGTTTACTTTGCTCCTTGTGCTTCCCCTCTGTTTCCTTCCTCTCTACTTCACACCACTAATACATTAAGCACAGAGTAGCAATGAAAGAGAAGAAATGAAAATGCAGTCTCAGCAGCAATAGCTCTCAAGCTGTGCTGGAAGGAAAAAATTAAAGTAAGATGGGTGGCTGAGGGAAGGGAGCAATGCGCTCGTCTGGCTCGTGGGTCCCCACAGGGAAGTCCTGGTGCAATGGTCTCTTCCTTATCTACATCCCCATGGCACAGCACTTCAGTCTGTAGGAATACCATGAAGATAGAGGATTGCCTTGCAATAGACCCGTCACAATCGGGTGCCAGCAAAATTACTGGAATGTGTCCTTGCTACTAAGCAGTGTGGCCAAGGAAAAAGAAAAGGAGGTACAGAGAGTGGCAAAGGAAGGAAGTAGGGAAGGAGGTCCTCCACTCAGCCTGGGATGTCCCAGTTCATACACTTTTGAAAAGAAATTAATTTTCATAATGCCTAAAGTGGGTTACACAGTGTAAAGCCTCCTCCTCATTGTTCATTAGCATCACTGATTCTTTCATACAGAGCCTGGAGGCCTTTTGCTCCTGTTGAACATGTCCTGTGAAGGTTGTGGGGATGGCTGAATGAGAATAGTTAGCTGCCAGAGAGGCTAGTGGTTGCTGCACCGGCAATTTTTCTTTTCATCAGTCATTTTAGGCAAGCCAGGATGTTCCTTTCTCACAAATCTTGATCTACAAGTACAGGCCCCAGAATGCTTAATATTCTGGGTACTGAGGGAATTTCAAATTCCTACGGTGGGACATATGTCTACAGAAACTCTTTGTAGTATTTGAGACCCTCTGTAATACTTGAGTGGGTTCAAGGTTTTTTTCTATTTTTACAATAGGAATATGAGAAAGCACAAAGCTCACATATCTGATGATTGCACAAGTGGGATTTTTTTGGGGGGGAGGGCAATAATTTCAGTCTGATCTTTTTCCATTATTTTTATTCAACTCCACATTCCTCAGTTCAGCTCTACTTAAACACAAAACAGAAACAATGAAGTGGCCCTTGTGTGAGGAGCAGCACTTGGAAGAGACAGTCCCTGGGAGACCACAGGTGCTGGTGGCCTCATTTTATAGGATGGTGACCGATATCCACCAGTGTCTGGAAACACCAAGCCTATTCACATGAAAAATAAATCTCATGTGAAATACGGGCTTCCATGGATCATCTAGTAAAGGTGAACGTTTTTTATATCATATTGCACACTAGGAAGTAAAAACCAAACTGCACTGACAGGATGCATTGACAGTGCCCTTTCTACAGCAGATTTTTATGTGTTTTCCAGAGTCTTTAATTCTCTTACTTCAGAGTCCCTCTCACTGTGGATTTATGACATGTTTCCTGCCTCCCTTCTCCTCATCTGTTCTCCCACATCTCTTACTTGCACTACTTTAAAGTGACACGTTGATGCATATCCATGCGATGAGAGCAAGCGCATCGTTCTGGACGTGACAGAGCGTGTTCCTCTGCAGCGTGCTGACCCCCACCAGCCAACACCCCCAGCCAATGTCTGAGTGCAAATGCAGTGGACAGGCAGAGGGACATATGCCTGGCAGGAAAAAGGCCAAAACCAGGCAGGTAGAAAGTCTTGGCCTCCATGGAGTAGCCAAGATGTTGCTCTGTTACAACACTTTGGATGCCTCCCCGGCAGTAAGAAGTAAAACTCTTACTGCTACTTAGTCACAGCCACAATGGCAGCACTTTGGAGGTCCCCTCTGGAATAGTTACCCTCTGGTAACTTCAGATGCCTGACATAGAGGTATTTACCCTCCAAACCCAAAGCAACCCCACCACCGCCCATCACTTTCACCTGTGACACGCACCCTCCACCCATAATCTTCCTCTTTCTTCTTCTAAGCCCTGGTAGCATCTGCTTGCTCAGCCTCAAGTAGCAGGGGAGCAAGGATAGCATCCAGAGCAAGGAACTGAGGGTCTCCTGTGTGGCCATGCTTGTCTGGGGACTAAACCAAGGATGGTGAGTTAAAGGTTCCCCTCTCTCTGACTGCCCTCAGACCACTCATAACCGCTTTTGTGCCTTAGTTTCCTCCTACATAAATTAAATGAGTCTATCTGTTCCCTGAAGGTTTTTTTTCTCCTTTCTTTGTATGTTCTTGCCCCATCCTTACAGATTCAGTTCAATGTTCAAGAGCACCTGTATTTGCTAATGTTTTGAATGAAATAATTTAAAACATGTTTTGAAGAAGTCCTGCTTCTCATTGCACTGCATCTTATGGAAGTGTGAAATCCTAGCATGAGGTTCAGACCCACAACTTAAGTACACCAAATGCTGTAAGAGGTCACTGTCTTTTCCCCTTTGATGGTCATCCTTGTTCTCTGTCTAGACTAAGGAAATCTCCTTCCTTTGGTCCTTACAAAGAAATGCATATCTGTAGGACAGCCTCCAAGATCTCTGCAAGAAGTAAAATGCTGAATACTTTTGTAAAAATATTGATCCTCAGCACCCCTTCCTGGAACATCTGTTCCAGGGCAGCCTTTCCAATGGATGCCTTGAGCAGTGGCGATTACTCATCCTGCAGAAACAGCAGTACATGGCAGCTCACTGCTTTTGCCTTCTGCTGGGCAGAAGCTTTTGGAGGATGTGCACTTTTAAGGGATGCATTAATTCACCTTTCAAATGATCTGGCTGCTTTCTGCAGCTTTAGAGGCTGCACATGGTCTGGCTGCATCATTGTAGGGATATTGCTTGTTCCTGGTCAGTACAACCATAAGTTCAATCTCAGCTGTTTTCTGTGTAAATGTGGACATAAATGCTATGTAATGTTACAGCTACTAAGACCCTTTTCACTATCACTAGAGTAAAAAAGAGTATTTTCACCATAACACTCGTAAAATAATTATGCAAAAATATATAGATCTGCCTTTTGATCTGCTTGCAAAAGCCCCTACAAGGAGGTGTCTTTAAGGATATTAAAATTTTTCCAATGTTAGCATGACTCTTAGAACTTGCTGTATTTGAGATTAGCAAGGGGACAGTTTTTAAAGAGGGCTATGGAAAATCATTACAAAAATTCAAACCTGTGAGGTCATGCTCTTCCATAACTTTACAAAAAACCATGCATTTGAATTAGTTCAGATATCTATCACCTGTAATAAAAATATGAATTGAAAAAAAGCCACTTCAAAGCAAGGCTTGCACAGAGCTTACCAGCATCCCATAGCATCCTGCGGTACTGAACCCAGCACAGTAACTCAGTGTTGTACAGAAAGGTTCTGTCTCTTGCTTCCTCTAAAACCTCCTGCTTGGAAGTTTCATTGGATCCCTCTAGTTCTTCTGCCACAAGAAACAGAGCTCCCTATCCGTCTTCTCAACATAATCTTACAGTGTTCTGGTCATCTGCCAGGATACTTTGGACACAGACAAAGAAGCAAGGTTTGAGACAGAAATAGTTAAAACCTCACTCTGTCAGCTGCATAAGTGGGATGCAGCCCGTTCATTTGAAAGTGTGACAATGAAACCTGCTGTATACAGAGAAGTGGGCATTTGTGTGACTTCTTAGCTTAGACATAGTCCCTCATAAGGTCACTGTTTGCCACCATTCCACCAGGTCTAAATGACTTTGGAGTAGTTTTTTGGGAAGATTCCGTCATTCAAGTTAACCCTGACCTAGAAAACACTAGTCCATTTCAATACTATAGCTCTGCTCTCAGCTCAGATATACCGGAATCATGTTGGGAGTTCAGCACATTAAAAAACATAGAAATGAGAGTGGGCTGACCTCTAATTCCAGGGATGCCTTGTCTCTATTTAAAGTCGCCTGCCTTCCAGCCCTCACCTTTGAGTTCACAGGTATGCTGGCCATAGTCCCTCTCCTCTTCCAACACAGGCCATTTTTTAAAAGGTTTTTTTTAATTTTAAGTATTCTGCAGCTGAGCTTCCATCTTTGTCTTCTCTCATCTTTTTCTATAGCATACTTAATGCTACCAAAAGACTAATGATAAACCTACTTTCAAAGGGACCTTAAAATCTAAGAGACTGACAGTCTGCATGAAATCTCTTAAGTGCATCGAGCTATCGAGGTGGTTCTCACAAAGGCCTCTTTGGACAAAGCCTTTTCCATGCTTCCTGGCCAATTAAAGCTGGATACACACCTATTAAGTCTGAGGGACTCACTTCTGAAGAGTTTGCTGAAGTCGATAGCAGAATTTGTCCCAGGACAGCAGGGAGAGCAAAGTGTAGGGTCACGGAGCACAAAGCACTGTGAAGGGGTTTGCAGAATATGGCCCTCAGGCACCAGAGGTGATCTTTCTGCCACACACAGCTGAGGAGTCTCAAACAAATGCGCTCTGCAATATTGCTCATACAAACGGCACTGGGCTGCGGAAGCACGGAGGAACAATTTCTGCAATACGCTGTCAGCTGGTGAGAAATTTTGCAGGAAAAAAGTGCACAGCAGCTCCCAGCTGCTTTAGGCTACAGGCATCAAACCTACAGGCAGCCTTGCTGACACTACATAATTGTCCACAGGTAGGGTAGGCTGAATGGCACCCTTTGAATCACAGAGTTTCATGTCTCTGGCAAATGGAAAAGCAGACATCAATAGATGATGAATATAGTGAGAATTGTATTCTAATTGGAAATAAGATGTATATTACCTTGTACTGGATCAAATAACATGAAGGATTAAAATGGCTGTGCTGAATAATTGAGATCCCAGTTGTATAATTTTTCCTATCATTTTAAAGTTACGCCACGGAACCAGAAATATTCCACTAATAAAAAAGGTTGCTCATAAAAAGGAAAAATATCAAAGAGCCATCAGTGAATAGGAACATTAGAGAGAGAAGAAGAATTTTCCCACTCCTCACCCCTTCTGTATATCCAAGTGCTACTTTATAAGCTTTGATTCTTTATAAAATTATAAACACAGAGAAATTCCTGAGAAGCAGCTAGTGTACTCACGTCAGACACATGGTGATGCTGAAAATTTCTCTTAATTTTCCACCCATGCATTTGAGGTGCTGTGCAATTAGAAAGAATTGGCAACACTTGATCACAGTAACAGCTGCATCCAGTCGTAAACTAGCGATTCAAAGCAGGAATATCCACCAGGTTTAAGACAACTCCATCTGAAAAATCACTTTCTAAACCTAGGCGTGAGTAAACAGATTCCTTTCTGCTGGGACTGTTTGTCCCCAGTGCCACACAAAGCAAGGAGCTGTAACCACAGGCACATTCGAAGCCTCTGTGTCATATTACTAGTAGCTTGAAATTCAGACTACAGCCTCTTTGAAAAGATAGTATTTTTCCAGAAATGTTTATTTTACATTTAGAGCTGTTATTGTTATTTCTTCTCAGTGGTGTAGAAGTCCAGTTGGAAGAGTTTTCTTTCCTCTGCATTGAAGCTGAAAATTCCTGGAAAGCCATGACAATATTCAGCATTCATGATTACACAGACAGACATATTTCATGAAAATTGCATAGGCTTTTAATACAGGATTATGAATGAGCTCTAATGTTGAAATTATATTAGATTGGATTTCAGAACGTATTTAACATATTTCCATACAGCAACCTTGGGATGTCTTTTCAATAACAGTGATTATTACAGGCAGGCTGTTTTTTAAGAAAACATTAGTTCAAGGTGGACAGGGCTTCCTGAAAAATGTTCTACATCTTTATGGCTGATGTTTTAGTTGTTTTGAATTAACTTTTTTCACAGCCAGAATGAAACGTTTCACCATATAATTCTTCATGCATGTCTTCAAACAAACCTGGAACCTTTGCTGTGAATTTTCGAAGCTGTAATACAATCTCAGGCATGAAAACTCTTTGTGAGCATTTTGTCCCCAGTTATCTGGTTTCTCTCAAAATATAAATATTCTTAGGTAACGTCTGTCTTTTTAAAAATAGTGGTTGCCCAAGGTGATTCAAAGGCATCTCCGAGTACCAGCCTGTGAACAATCCCAGGCTCACTCTTTTACAGGTCTCCAACAGCTGACTGCCCAGCCCACAGACCTTGATAAGGACAAGCTACTTAATCGAGTGGAATGGAGTTCAGGTTTATCTCTATATAATGACAAATACATTGAAAACATGCATTGGCCAGGAGGCATTTGGAAAGCAGTAGCCAGTGACTCATTGGGATCTGCCTGTATGAGCAATTTCTCAACCTGTCCTCATAGCACTGGTCCCTGGACCAGTGGCTCAGCTCTGCCATTTTGCCCATTTTTGCTTCCTTACACAGTTCATACTCCTTCTTCTGTCTGGAATAGCAGTGGTTTCAAATGTAGTTAATTTGAATATATCTGCTGTATTAGGCTCAAGGTAACTGGGTATGCCTTTGGTGGTTCATGTAGTTGCCTCCTGGGGTTGCAGAACTTGCCTCTCCAAATTTCACTTGCTGCCATAAAGAGCACATGGACTATTGTGGTACACTGATGCTGCCTGCTATTTGTCTCTCTTCCACACTGGTGTCAATCTCATGTAAAGCCACAGAAAATGCTTAGATTTTACCAGTGTGAGGCACTGAAAGACTTTCCTTCAGTCATCAGCAAGTTTGATAGCTCTCATTAGTCTACTTTAGTCACTAGAGAAAAGAGATGTGTGTTTCCTACACTGGTGGCATAAACACTCCCCTCACTTTTATACTGCTGGAAGAAATGTGTATTTTCAGGACTAAAACAGTAATCCATTCACAGTGCATTTCTATTCATCTCACTTAAATGGTCAAAACTGTGAAACTGGATGCCCCGGGTTCTACTCCTAACACCTAATAGAGATTCTTTGAAGGGATGTTTTGAAGACATTTGAAATAGGAAGCCCTGTGCCCTATTCTCACTGCTGTTGTGAAACTCTAGGTGAGTCCACACAGATGTGGATTTTTACTGCAGTTTAACATTTCTAAATACCACGCTAGTTAAGAATAGGCTGAATCCTCTAAAATTTACTTTTATTTTTTGCCCTCTAACTTGACCAATGGAATGTATCTACGAATTAAAAATCAACAGGAAACAAATGTCTTCACAGAGGTAAAGCAGTTATCTGTGGCAATTGTGGTTTGTGGTGTAAAATCTAGGATGGAAAGAAATCCACATTCAGAAAGACGCATACATTTTTAAACAGTATATAGGAACGGGAGCATGGCCACCCAGCGAGGGATGGGAATGCCTGGAGACAGATGCTTTCTCCAGAGTGAATTTGATAAGGTATAGGAGACCATGCCTTTTCAGGCGAGCTGTCCACAGATATGACAATTCCTGTACTCTGAGACAGAGCAGCCTTGTCCAGTTAGCAAGGAGGAGCAAAGCTGTGCATCCTTACACAGTTCATACTCCTGTGCATCCGGCTTGGTCAGCCTCAGCCCTGCAATGCCATTCACAAGGGATGCAAAACTGTATCTAAAAGTGCCTCCATTTATCCTAATAGTAGCAACCTATCACAATTTCTTTTTTCTTGCCCCCCAATATCAACATACCAAAGAATAATTTATTCTCTTTTTCTACTGGTGATGGAGAAGAAAATCTGATTTTTAGAAATCTCCATAGCCTGAATGGTTGAATCAACTGAAAGATGAAATAAAATACCCAAAAGAAAGTGGAAAACCTACCCTCTCACTTCGCATCTGGGTGTAGGAAAAATGCTTCTCCACTATGACCAAAACAGTTTTAGATAAAACCCACTACTAGGCACTGTCTAAAACTTTCAAGAAATCACTTTCCACAGACTGCAGTCAACACAAAATATTTATTCCTCTCATCTGAGATCTCCCACATGCTTTGAGGCACTTGAGTTCACAAGTGAGAATACCAAATATCATCCCTGCTGCATGTGCATCAGTCAGCTCTTGGATGCTCTCCCTTGATGTCACGGTGTCAGTAAGGATGAGTGAAGCTGCCCTTTGCCCAGGCTTCTGTTTGGTTTAAAACACCAGATTTGGTTGTTGCTAAAATCACCTCCCACCGTGGATGTCCTTGTTTTCCAAAGTAAACAGTCTCTGGCGTCTTGTGACCTGAACAGCCCCAAGTGTCTGACCTTGCAAAACAAAAAAATATTTTATTTGAAAAGAAAAATCTGCAGCCTAAATTATTTGAGGCACTGCTTTCCTTCCTCAGCAGGATGCTGGAATGTCCAGGCTGTGGTAGGAGCTGCTTGTATGCCACAGACATACACAGGAACATATTTGCCCTCTAATGATATATTAGGCAACGGTTTTGAGTTGGCAGGCTACTAAAAGCCCTAGCCAAACAAAGATAAAATTGTAATTTATCAACAGAGAATGCTGAATTCATGGTCACTGGTGACTGCTGGGACTGGTGGTAGCCCACAGAGCTGAAGCTGACAACATAAAGACAACAAACTCCAGTTACTGTTTGGACTTTTCTCAGCTTTGGGGGGGAAAAAAGCTGTTTGGATTTTTTCCCCTACAAATTCAAACTAGGAACAAGATAAAATGATCACCTTTCTCCAAATCCAGTATGACATAGCTCAAGCAGCAAAAGTGTATGGAAATCCTGTGATTGCAACTACCTTCTGCAGCAAGTAAAGGAATGCATGAAAACAGAGCAGTGGGGGTGCACGCAGAGAGGCTCACTGAGGAGTCAGTGGTGTGGGCTTTGGTGGCACAGACCTCTCTTTTGAGAATACGGTCCACTGCTTTTAGGACTTATGTTCTCTGAACTAGTTATTTCAGGGAGTAGGATTTTCCAAAGGCCTCATCTTCCTGTCAAAGATTTTAAGGATTCTTGCAAATATTTTATCTCAAGTATGTTGAGATACCTTTCCCAGTATTTCTTTCCATCACTTCAGATTTATGGGAACTTTGTTTCACTAAAGTAAGTGATGTTAGACACATACCAGAATGATGTTAAGAATTAGGACCTACTTTTACAGGGTTTCACAAGTCTGTGTTATTTTGATTGTCCTGAGTTAAATGTGATTTTAAATGGTGGAAATTTCCATTCCATTATGGAAATCCATGCAGTTTAAGGTGAATCAGAGGTGCAAACAGCATGGAGTAAAATCCAAGTTCCACTTTCTCTTTTCCCACCTTCCCTGTACCCTTCAATCTCCTGACTGATCTCTAGATGGAAACCAACTGTTTTTACAGCAAGGAATTCAATCTCCTCACCAGTCGTAGCATCATTGACTCAGTGATTTCTGTGAACTGGTCCAGCACCAACTAATTTCACAAAAAAAATCAGTGAACAGCTAAGAAATCACCAGAGATGCTGGCTGTTACAGACCTAGGGCAAATGTGAAGTGGAGTTCTGGAGGTGAAAGGATCTCTGCACCATTACTGACCTTCGAAATTTCCCAGTCCCAGAGGTGTACTTTCATGAGAAGAAAAAGCTGTTTCAGATCACACCAGATATTTTCTGTGCTGCCCAGCAGTTTACCTGAGGATGTTCTCCAGATGTTTGTGTTTCTATGAAACATACAAAAATAAAGTTGTAAACTGGACAAGACAATAGTGGAAATGTAAGAACAAGGGCTTTAGGGCAGCCTGGAAAAACATGAACATTAACCAGCCCACACACAAAATCAACTTGTCCTCTTTAAGAGGCCAACAAAGATGTATTTTATTTGCTTTTCCAAAGAACGGCTACTTTTCCCAGCAGGTGGGCACATACCACTTGTCATGGTTCTTATATTGCCAACAGGCAATTGTTTGTATTTTGGGGAACAGATACTCCTTTCACTTAGGCATACAAGAAGTGAGAAGTACAAGGTCTAAGCCAAGATGAAGCAACAGTTTAGACAGTTTTTATTCCACAGTGAAAAGAAAATAATAATGTGCCATTGTCTGGAAAAGTACAAAGAGCAAAAATTGAGCATGCACTGGCTAAGACATCTGCAGAGTGAAATGTCTTAACTTTTTGCAAGCTGTCTAACAAGAGTAAAACAGGACTTTGAAAATGGAAGCCTGTTGTCTTTTCTTTTCTGGAACTGTTTCTCTCTTCTGCTGCCTATATTGGCTAAGCAAAATGTCCGAGTAAACTGGTTACAAGTCCTAGGAGGTCTTTGGGGAAGGCTTCTGTGTTTTTCTTGCTTGATTTGAGCTGCTCAAGTGGGTCCCGATCCCAAAAATATGTGGACATAATGGACACCTTTTTGTTTAGTGCACTTAATACTACACTGATAGCCTGTGTAGGGATATCAGAGTGTCACCTGCCTACACTGCTTGGGGTTTGGCTGTTCCAGTGATTTCACTGGGGCATGTTCGCAGGTGTTACTTCACCTTTGTGGTTTTGTAAGTGACTGTAAAAGGAAGACAGTTGCTGGCTGCTGTCATGGCTTTGGTCTGAAAAACCCAGTCAAGCCCTGTGGTGCATGACTTCTCTTTACAACAAAGTGGGAGCAAGCCACACTGGAATGCAGGTCTTCACATATGCAAGATTAGACATTTTTGCAGGTTTATTGTGGGACCTGTAGGTGGCCTCATTTTAATAGTCAATAAAAAAAGAAGTATTAGTCCAGTTCCCCTGTGTGCTAAGCAACTTTTTGTCATATTGAACTTGGAAGCTGACAAATTTGCTTCTAGTGCCATTGAATACTCTGCCATTCATTCTATAAAAAAGTTGGTATATTTATAAAATCATTGATTGTAATGCAGAAAGTGCAAACATCTGTTTTGTTTTCATCCTTATCTCCCGTTCTAGCCCAAGCCATGGGTAAAGAACCAGAGGACTGCTGGCTGTGCAGTGACATTAGCACAGACATTTTGTAACAGAATGAACGGTAAGAAAAAATGAACCCCAAATTCTGTCAGAGAAGGTCTAACACAAATTTGATTGGGTAAATGGACTACAAAACAAGGTTAACTGAAATAAGAGTGAGACCATTCAGTACAATTGAGTACCAACATTCACATGCACACTTGGCATCATGTTTGTGACAATGCACTCTTTGCTGCCACCCCAGCAAAACCCTGACTTATGATGCTGTATTATTTTCGTGCTGTAGTCACTGTCGTAAGTTTTGAGTACTTCATAAGACACACTGGGGTTTTGTTTCAGTGTATGAGACCTGATAGAGCGTGTGAAAAAGGCTTATGATTCAAGTGCCTTTTATATACGGAAGGCGTAAAGCTACATCAACAAGAGAGTCTCAAAGCAGATGGTTAACTGGCCTTGTGTAGCTGATGCTGCCACCACTGCTTCTCCCACCCTGGGGCACCCTGGGGAACACCAGGAGCAGCTGGGAGAGTGTCTCTTACTAGAAATTTCTCTGGTTTTGAAGTGGTGGAGTACACATTTGTGTTAAGAAAAACTGCACGCCATGCACTGCAAGACACAGCCTGCCTTGAGCTGGACTGGAGCACAGAGCCATGCCCCATGTCTGCTGCCAGGACCACCAGCAAAAGGATGATTGCCTTTGGAGGTGTGCCTCAGCACAGCACCTTTGGGTGCTGACAGACTGGCCAGGTTGTGCCGGGAGCACAGGGCAAAGCCAGCACAGGGCATCCAGCTCTGCATCTCCTTTTAGTGGGTACAAGTTAGTGCCTCATTTAAGACATATCAAACTACTACAGTTTTGAGAGGGATGTACAGTGGATGGGTGGGACACAGAGTCCCAAGGGATTAATTTCTGGACTAAGAGGGATCATACTAAACTTGTAAACAGGTGTGTAGTGTGTCATCTAGACACTTGGCAATGTTTGAGAACAATTCGCAAGGGATTTAATTTCAACTCTCTGGTTCCCACAAACCTAAACATGGAAGCCAGCTTAAACACAGCCTCCTACCCCTCCCTTACACTTATCTTTTAAAATCTGCTGCAGGGCTGATTTACCAAGTGGCAATAACCTGTTGCCTGTGCAGTAGTACTCCAAACCCGCATCCTTGGAGATGAAACTTCAGCAGAAACCAGCTTGCCAGCTGCATTTCTCCACTGCAGATGGAACCTGGGCACTGCAGGGCTCCTACAACATGCTTGCCTGCAACTTACCACATCCCACACTGAATCTTTTAGAAGAGGCTAAAACTTCTGCTGAGTTAATGTATAGAGCCTTTCTCTATACATTTCCTTGCTTTGCCAAGGCCTGAGTATTTGTGATAGTCTCCTGAAAGCTGGTAGGTGCAAAGATACCTGGTACCCTGCAGTGCTGTGTCCCTGCCAGAAACCTGCTGGACATGAGGCAACTGCATACATAATACTCACAGTAAGTTAGGGGAAAGCAAAGTAAAAGCAGTTCCCTAAGACATCCTGCAGTGAAGGATGCAGAAGCGTGACATAAAAACAGATAAATAAGGAAACAGACCACAATTATTTATAAAGAAATTTATTTTATATTTGTGTACAGCAAATATATGAAAACAAATTTGATTTGAAAAATGTATATTTGATTTCTTAAAAGTATTGAACCCTCTTATGGAAAGGTTTTAGTTATTATAAAGGTACAGAAGGCTAAAATTATACTCAAATAATATATGTGTGTGTACGTATATATATATAAAAAACATGTGCAATTTTATATATATATATATAGTATATATAAATAATGTGTGACTTACATGATTTTTTAAGGTACCTTATTTAAACATCTGAGTAAAATAGAGATATAAGAAAATATAGTTTTCTACATAGTTTCTATTCTATTTCTACACAGTTTGCATTCAGCTTTTATAAGCATCTAGACAGTGCAAAATTTAAACATACAGAAATATTCTATTATTTTATACATTGTGCTCAGCTGCCACGTTTCCTCTGTCATGATCATCACCAGACTGAACCAAATTTGGAGGGTTCAATACTAGCCCTTACTAGCATCTTCTAAGAGCAATAAAGGAAATCTGTCTTACCTTGAACTGCGCTGTGCTATAGCTTGTGCACAAGAACAATGCATTTCCTATATTAAATGATCTAACTCCCAGAGATCACATACACCTCACCATATTGATTCATTTCATTGCATTCCATATCCTGCAAAAATAAATCTCCTGTAGGACAGCATACATTACTGTGTTCTGAAGCTTAAGTAATATATTTCTTTAACATAAGGCAGGAGTATACTGAAATTTGATAATACTTAAATCGTACAGCAATCTGGAATTAAACCACATTTATGTACCACATTTTTATAGATGCTGCCTTTTTAATGTTTTTTCATGTCTTTCTAATGTTGCTAAAAAAAGGCAATTATGACCATTCCATATGCTTTCACAGTAGCTACATTTTAACTGAAGGGTGTTTGAACTTTAGATAATATGTTTATTATCACTGACATAAAAACCTCAATCCTGCTTCCATAAAAATCAGTGGTTGCTTTGTTCCTACTAAAAATAAAATTGGATCCAAACATGTTAGTCACAAAGTTTGCTAGTAGAAGTAAATACTGTGTTCATTAAGTCTCTCAGTGTTTAAAGGCAAAGTGGCAGCAAATACTGTGTGGTATAGCTTAAAGAACAGTATTATGCACAATTTTAAGTGTTATTCAAAAAAATCGAAAAGCAGCTGTGAAAAACATCTCATGGGACAGTGAATTTTATTACATGAAAATTTCTGGAACAGTAACAGACTTTTTTTGAATTAATTTCCTACACCAACACTGTCACTCATGTCACTACATCTCCATTGCACAAATTGAAGACTGGATTTTGTATGCAATATGCATCCAGACCAGCTAATCTTTAAAACTGGATAGTCAGGAGGGTCCTCCTCTTTCTACTGCATTCATTCCTAAACTCCTCTCTAGCAGAAACTGTCATGTTTCTGAATCCTTGTAGCAACCGACAAGATAAAGAGCCTAGTGTCATCCTTCATCTACTTCACTTTGCAAGTTTATCTCTGCACTTGCCCATATAATTACCCCCTGCAGATTTCAACTTTAATTCAGATTTGCGTTACACTTATTGAATAGGCCTCACAAACAGACAAAGCCTCATTAGTAGCCTGCAAAAGTGAGCCTTAATAGTTAAAACCTTGATTTAAATACCAAACAAAGGGGAAACACAGATGCTGAGACAATGTTTACATCCTCTCAACCACACCCTTGAAATTTTGGCAGTAAATTAGCCAAAGGATGCTTTTAACATCTCATCCATCTCTTTTGGTTGGGAAGGAACAGCCATAACTACAAGTTTTTGCAAGGTGCGGCTGATGCTGGGAGATGGTTGGATACATATGACCAAAGGCTGCATGCCTCACAAGTCAGAACAAAGCAGAGATGTGGTAGGAATTCAGGATTTTCTTATGCCCAGAAGTTTCCTATAGACTGGAGATAAACACAAGTTCCATTTCCCACGCAAAAAAGGAATAGTGTGTAAACCTAGCATAACACAGTATTAAGAAGAAACTAATAACTAATGATGTCAAAGCCTCTCAATTTTAAGATTCCCCAAAGTAATCTCAAAGAAAAGAAGAAAAAAAGAAAACCTGTGGACTCAGTCAATACATTTTTCAACCCAATTATACAGTAAATGCACTGGCAGGAAAGGCCTCAGTTCTGAAAAGGTGAGGGAGAAGAAGGATGGTGCAAAATGCTTTCATATATTTGAACATTCTTAGGATATAAGAAAGCAGGCAACTTGAAAACTAGAAAACATTCCTTGTAAGCTGTGTGGGATCAACACAGTTTTCTGCAGGCTTTGCTTCATCCTACAGCTCAGCTTTGCCTGTTTGGGCAGGACTGGCATTAACGCTGCCTTCTCCAGCGTTGTTCTTGTCTGCTGGCTTGAAAGATAATGAAGCAGAGTTTGTGCAGTACCGTTTGCCAGTTGGGCGAGGTCCATCATCAAAAATGTGCCCCAGGTGAGCACCACACTGCAACAAAACACAATAGAGTATCACTGTGTCTGCGTGCCCTCGCTCGGTGGCATCGCTGCGGTGTTAAGCAAGGACTAGCAGCTGCTTCCAAGGAAGCACACTGTGCCTACAGCGCCCTTTCAAGTGGGATTTACAATCCACATTTAATTGCAGGAGTGATCCAGGAAGATGATCTTCTGAGATACCACAGCTGCCAAAGACTCCAAGACAAATTTCCGGGGTGTTTCCTGTCACACCACTGCCTATGCTTGGTTGGACCACCATCTCTGAGGAGCTGCCTGTTTCTGTAATGATTTCATGGCAGGAGCACAGCTAAAAACATGGTGGTGAGGACAGCACTGCCCATGTTTCACTCACTCTGTAAGGATGCCCGTGTAAGAAAGGGACAGCCTCAGTTCTGGCCTCTCCTCAGCCTGCAACCATCTGCTACACCCCTTGGTAAAAAAAATTGAACCCTTTGGTGATCCTGATAAGGACTTAAAGCACTAAAGATATTCTTTGGAGTGTGCTCTCACACTTCTTTTTTTTCCCCTTTCTGTAACCTGGCACTCATCTGAGCATCAAGGTCCTTCTGGGTGCACTTCTTGCCCCTGGAGGGGATGGAGCTCAACCTACTCATCTCATAATAATTTCTATAGTACATACAAGATAGGGACAGGTGACTGAAAAAGACCTGTAGTGCAGATATGTAAAATATTTCTTAATTAATAATCTTTGTCTGGGAGTAATCATAAATGATGCTGAGTTTTGTTTATTGCAAGGAATATGAAAGTACAAATGGTCTGCTGCCACTTTTGCTCTGTATGAATCAGACCCAAATACTTACAGTGCTATTCAGGGTGAACACTACTGGTCTTGTCTGTAAGAAAGGTGACAGTCCTTTGCTTTATAAGGACTGCTTCACAAATAGAATATTTTGAGGAAACTAACCCTGCTGATCCTTATTCAAAAATTAAGATTACTATCACTGCACATTATGGCTGACAACTTATCCGGATAAGAACTTCTTGTAATTAGTCACTTGAATTCCACAAATTCATTTTCACAGCCTGCCATGAGAAACAAAAAACCTTGCACTGGAGAAATATTTATCTTGAACAGGAAAGTCATGCTGCTTTACCAAAGAGCCTTGGCCTTTCAAGTCAATAGCAGATCTCAGTGAGAGGTGGAATGATGTAATTGAGATCACAGACCTGCTTGTGGGCTCACAGTCAGACAGCAAAAATTAAAGACTGCAAACTATTCTTAACATTTAATTAATTCATAGTATTCCAAATAGGTAGAGGCAATAGTGACTATTCCAATCTCTGAATGAATTAGTGATGGCAAATCTCCACCCTGCAGTTAATGTGTTGCTAATGTTCTCCCGATGTTATGGCCTTTAATTCACCAAAGCAGCAGGAAAGGTGTCTGTAGAAGCACGTAAAGATTTGCCTCCAGGTTAAACTTTCTCAGTAGACTGAAAGGCTGGGGGAGGCTCTCACACCAGCTAGGTGGGACAGAAACTCTGCTCATTTAATGACAGCTGAAACAATAATCTTCACCCGCCTTCAGGAGCAGGGCAGGTAGATATGTGAAGCTTCAGTGCTCCCACCTGTTGGTTGCACCCATGCAGACACATCCCACATCCCACAGCAGGCTCCCTGCTCCTGAAGAAGTGTCACTGAGACAGCCATGGCAGTCCAGCAAGGATCCCAATAACAACCAAGGACTTCCAGCCCATGGTCTCAGCAGAATTCCCAGAGGCCATGGAAAATGGCATGCATGACTGAGTTAAGCAGCTCAGCTTTGTAAGGAAGGAAGATAAAACAAGGAAAGTAAGCAAAAATAAGTTGAATGGGACCTAGAGAAAACCAAGCTTCAAGTCTTCTTCCTGAAAGACTGCCGTCTTGCTATCCATTCCTCCATTATCCACTGCTTATCCTTTTTATAATTTTCCTTTATACTGAAGGCATTTTTTATGTTAGTGCATGCAAAAAACCTGAGCTGTTTCTGAAAGTGGGGTATCTAACAAAGAAGCATTTCACCTGAGCATAAGCATACCTCTGGGGGGGGAAAAAAAGGTAAGTGTCCCAGAGAGAGTATTTTTCTAAATGCTCAGCATCCTAATTAAATCATCTCATCTCAACTAAGAGTGCTTCAAAACCTCCTGGCTGGAAGTGTTAAACAGATCTTTTCCAGACTAACATTTAACAAAAGATAAATCATTTCCTCTCTACTGGACAGAAACAGAACAAGAGAAACTGCAGAGAGAAATGGTCTATAGAAGTAATATATTCACACACAGACTACAAAGACAATCTATCAAAAAGGTTTTCCTCACAAAACCTGAGAAGCTGTATGAGAGACCAAGGTAGTCTCATTACACCTTTTTGTGATGGCAGAATCACTTCAGGATTGAATTACTAAAAAATTTGTTACTTTTTGAGATTACCTCTCACCAAAAATTTATGTGGCGATTCTCTGTATAGGGGAGTCTATAACTCATCTGCTCTACACAGAAATGTATTTCAGTCCTTTGTATCACAGTATAAGAAACCTGGCATTCATCTGAGTGTACAAAGGATGAATTGACTTTACTGTCCTCCCCACACATAATAGCTGCTGACCATTTTCTAGGACATATATACATGTCTGCAGAGTCTCTGAAAAAGAAACAATTATCTGTTGCAGCCTTGCACATAAATATATTGGGCAGAATGAACTGGGACAGTGAAATGGTTAAAGCATTCCAAGTATGTGCTTGGGAGCAGGAAAGGGGGAGGTCACTGCTAACTGTCAGTATGCTTGGATCTCCCAAGCCTCCTGGTTCTAATATACTGCTGGGAGGCATGCAGAGCAGCTTGCAGTCAGCTGCAGTTGAGAGTCCAAATTATTGGTGTGCAAACACTACTCTTGTGACTACGGAATTTTATTGATCTGCACAGGAAAATTAGTAGGTAGGGAGACCACAGGGAAAGGGATGCTTGAACAGGACAGAGAAAAAAACGAGATGCAACCAGTTTTACAGTATTCCTCAACTGTTAATACAACTGCATTTGTATTAACTTCTACCTGTCACTAATCACTGACCTTTCAAATACACCCAGGGTGTGTTCCAAAAACTGTGAAAGTTATTTCAAGGATAATCCCATGGATGTATTTGATTAATATTACAGTGACTTTCCCCCTGTGTTTGTTTTCTATAATGAAGAACATTAAAAAGAATTATTTTATTCTCTCAGACAGGTGGGAAGGACTTTCAAAGAAAAATAAACTACTTTTTCATCTGCAAAGGATTAATAAGGCTTTGGATGTGGGAGATGGTATTTCTGTTTGGTTCTACAAGATCTGTCATATCGATCCCACTGCTTTGCAGGTTGCAGTAAAACTGCTTTTTATTTTTTTTTTTTTTAAGCTGCATATGTGATTCACACTCCAGGGGCAGATACACAATGGAGCAGTATTAGCTGTGCTGAGCACTGGCTGCAAAGATGCTCACCACCCCTCAAGCTATTTTCCTGTGTGACTTATCATCTGTGGAGTTATTACCCCAGGAATAGCTGGTAGGAAGTTGCCATTGGATTATACAGCAAATACAATCTTGGTCATATTTTCTTCTTCAAATTCAGATTTTAGTTTTGCTTTGATTTTATGGTGTCTGCATGTGACTGCTGCTAATATTGCTGGTCTCAGGTCTTTTAACCCTACTTTGTTTGGTAACAGGTAAGCGACATTCCCAGATTCCTTGGCTGACCATAGACTTCTCCAGGAGCTCTGGCCATCTCCTGAAATGTGTCAGCAGATACAAACTCAGTAAGTTGGCAAGAAGCAGATTTTAGCACTGTTCAGGCCTACTAATCAGAGCTAAAGAGACTGGACTGCATTTATGATTATGCCAGTAACCACTGCTGAAGCATGAGCTTCCCCATCTGCAGTCTCATTGCTACCTTGCTAGTGAATTTAGGGAAGTGGATATTCCCATAAAGTGTTGAAAGGATCTTCTACAGCCTATCATCTATGTAAAAACTTCAGAATGTCATAGTATACATGACAAACTAGCCTACACACTAATTTGGTCATTAACATATTGGGCCAAATGCTCTATGCGGACTGATGTTAACAGATACTCTTGACAAGTTTCTCCACTCACTCTGAGCCTTATATAATGAGGTCTGACTGACTAGTAAGGATGCATATTGTCAGGGATAAAATCACTTACCCCCCCAACAACTCTGGAAGAACAGCAAATTATCACTGCCCCATTGAAGCTGCTGCTTCTCTCAGGAGGAGTTTGAGAATGTGGAGCTAGAGGACTGCAAGCTGCTGGCTACAGCTGCTGAACACCAATGCAGCAGCTTCTCCCTTTGCTAGGTAATGATTATGCCATTCCCTTCACAGAAAGGAGAGCAGCACAAAGGATGACAGAAAGTAGAACAAGACAGATTAACGGAAAATTTGGGCATGTTTTGAATGATTACTGACTTCATTATTAGGGCAGATGGGATTATTTGAGGCAGCCATTAGGACTGTGCTGGGAATGAGTGTTGGGAACAAGTTAGCATGGATGCACAGTAATGTAGAGTGATGGAATCAGCACACAGACAGCCGCTCCACTGATTTCAACTTCTCTCAACTGCTCACATGTGGAGTCAGGACAGGCTCAGGCTCAGGAGCTCCTTTGAAGGGACCCACTTCAGGAAGACTATTTTTGTACACTCAGCACTGAGTCCAACCATTTACATCTGCTCTGTTAAATCTCACATGAGACAACAACGTGCATTCCAACAATCCCTTTGTGCCTTCAGCTCGTTCCACCCAGCTTTTATGCCTACAACCCATTGTGTTCTCTCACAATTATTACTATTTAATAGAACTGAAAGGTTTGCAAATCTCAAGGAAAGTACAGCACACTGTAATGGTTTTTGCAGCCTTTGCCATTGGAATAGTCTGTGTGTGCTATAAACTAACCTGACTGCAGGATATCTCAATCCGATGCATCCCATAGGAGAAATCATCATTGAAAGCAATTGCATCAGGACTGATCACATCATAAAAGGAAGGCCAACCTGGAAAAGAGGAACAAGATAGGTAAAAAAGAGGGCGTCGTTGTGGCAGATAGCATTGCAAAAAGCAGGAGAGAATCACACTTTGAAAAATGTTTATCTGACTTCAGAGCATGGAAATAATTAAATGGAGATTTTTTTATCCTAAATCACTTAGGTACTTTGGAAAACTTCCCCTCACCAAGTACAGTTGTTTACAGGAAAGGACTAAGCTGCCCCTAGCTGCCCAACCTCCATCTCCACAAGGATTCCTGCGCTCCACCACATGCAGTGATAGCAGTTTACCTTGGGGACAAAGGTCCCAGATAAGCCAATTCAGCTTTTACCACAAGTTAAAAAAAAAGACCCCACAAATTCCACCCTGATTATAAACAGCAAGGCTTTATGGAACATAAATGATTTTGATTTTGCAATATAAAGATACTTTAAAATATTAATTGGGAAATTGCAGTTTACAGCCCCAAAATATGCCGCAAACTTTGCCTTTCCCAAGGCAAACCCAAAAGGATGTGTTCAGACACTGAACCATCACACATTAGAGACAGTGAGATGATTATTATTGTGTCTCATGTCAAAACAGTAATGAGTGCTTCCAATCAGACATGGACAGGTGGAACCATAACTATGCCTGTGTTAGACACTAGTGGATGATCTGCATGTGGTCTGCATTCAGGATAAAACAACTGCACTCACTAATGTACATGTACAAAGCAGCTGATAGCTGAGCACTGAGCTGCATGACCTGACACCAGATTATCATATGTGTACCTGACCTACCAGTAATGGCCACTTACCAAAAAAATGACCTTCCACTCTTTAACTATTCCACACAAAGTCTCCCACTCTCCACAACACAGGTAAACAACAAGGCAGTGGTGACCCAGAAGATACCCATTACATAGTAACTTCTCAGCTACTCCTCAAAAGCCATCATAATGCTCCGTTTCCTGAAGCAGGGTTCCCACATCAGCAACTGACAGGCTTTAAGGTCATGTCAGCACCTACCAGTGTCCACCTGAAATCTCACCTGCTATCTGTCCTCCTAATTTAGTCTCTTGCCAAATACAACATGCCCAGGCACCTCTTGCTCTCTCCCTGTACTACCTATATGCCAAGAATATGCCCAAGAATAAAGAATTTCCTAGTTTCTCGTCCTAATATTTGTTGAGCATTTGCTACTGATGATTTCATAAAATGACTTGCAATAAGCAATTAAGAAACACAGCAGTAGCTGTGAATCACTGCATGCAGATGAATGAAGGGTGTATACAGCTCTCCATAAGAAAAGTAAGTAAAATTTTCTGTACCAGTAAAAAGAGAGTGGAAAGTATCAACTTTTCCAAATGCGAGAAGAGAAAATGTGTAAACTGGAAAAAGACCCATATGTCTTCAGTTGTATCCGAGATTATTAAACAGGGAAGAAGATTTATTAGGATGCAAGCATAACAAGAATTTTTTTTAAACAAGGAAATGCTCAGAAATGTGTTTCTCCTCCTTTTTGGAACACACATATAGTAGCATTTCTAAGCTACCTGAAGGCATTGCAAGTCATAAGTTGTAAGCTCACAAGGTGCCTCCTACCATCACAATTGTTTCCACCCCAGAACTTCCTGCAGAAACAACAAGAGTCATTGCCCTCTCTCCAATTATTACAAATGGAAGAGTTACAGATAGCAGGTAGACTGAGGAGCATGCACCCTGAGCAGGGAAAATATCCCTCAAAAACAGGAATCAAAACAATACTGCAATGCTAACTGTAAAAAAACAATTTATAAATCCTTCCCCTCATGCAAAATGTTGCTGTCAAACAACCACCATCACAAACAGAAAAGGAGTAAACATATGACAAGTTTTGTAAAAGGGGTTATCCTGTTGACAGAAAAACTGATGTTTCCTAATTGGTGGCTCTTTTCCAACATCATTTGTCATCTTCTTAGCTGGGCCTCTGTCTCATGAAAATTGAGCTAGTCAGAATATTTTTAATGAAGCCTTTTTTGTTTGTTTGTTTTTTTATTTAATAATTTTGCCAAGCAGACATACCAGTTTGCCCTTGTGTGATGGCAAAGGAGTTTCAAAGAGAGAGTTCTTTGCAACAGCCATCTGATCATGTGAAAGACTTTAGAGAAGGCAAAATTCAGGGCTGCAGAAATTCTCAAAGAAAACCATGCCTCCTTCATTATAGCAATGAGGGGGAAGCTTCAAAGACTGCAGCACAGAGATTGAAGCAATCTGTGTTTTGCTGAGAAAATTATCTTGTGAGAAGAGTTTGGAAGAGATGTATTTATGTCAGCTTTGACATTAAGAAAGACTATCCATCCTTCTTTCTCTGGACTTCTCCTTTTGGTCTTCCCATTCACCAGAGAAAAATTATTTGCTTTGGATGCAGTCCATACACTTCTAAAAATGAAGTCATCTGAAACCTATATAAACAGGCAAGCTTCTCCTAAAGTAGTCTTTGTACCCAACCGGAGTGACTTCAGATTAGACTGTCAGTTCATGCTACATATGACACATGTTCCAAAGGCTCCACCACTGCCACATATGGTCCCCAAGAGAGGGACTAGGAAACAGACCTCCACAGTGTGTATTTTAAACTCCCTGCTAAGCTATCTCTTCTCGAGTTACATGGCAGGCCAGGCACCAGCACTCCCAGGACAAACCACTCTGTGAGGGTTAACTGAAAACTGAGCAAACCTTGGAACAGAAAATGTCCTGAAGGGCACAGTGACACATACTATCATTCTGTTGACCTTGAGAGGAAGATGAGTGAATTGCTCATTGAACTGATGAGCCAGACTGACCAGAAAATCAATCCCCTTTTGCAATCTCATTTCCTCTCCTGAGGTAGAGTGGAAAACCCATCTGATAGTTTGCTAAGCCTTCTTGCACCATTTTGTCTACTTCAAAAGCTGCCAGGAACAAGCTGTAGCAGCAGTAGTCTGCTTGCCTGCATACCAGGCACCTCCCAGCGGTGCAGAAAGCCAGCCTTAAAACTTCTGTCTATATAAGAGGTAAATGGCCCAGCAGTGGCCTCCACCTTGCAGGGCCCAGGCCACTTCACCTGTCTCCCTGGCTGCAGCCCCTCCACTCCTGCCCTCCTGCCTCCTTCCTGCTGTAAGGCTGCAAAATGATTGGCTACCTTTACATTTTAGGCTGCTCTAAGCTGTCCATTAAATCTTCACCTTTGAAGGCTGTCTGGCTACTTGTTAAGGGCATGCTCCTGTAGGGATAGTGGTGAAGATGACAATTTTGGATATCTTGTGCTTCTGCTAAGCTGAGAGAAACAGTAACCCTTATCACTTCAGAGGCTGAGCAGTGGTGGAGATCCTTTGCAAACCCTGGTTCCAAGACTCAACCCCGCTTTGGTGATGGCCCTCTGTCAAGTCTAGCCCACATCTGATGGGCAGCAGGAGCTGGGCCATCCTTTTGAAGGATGGTTAAACATACCAGCTAGGAGGAAATAGCCTCTGGAAAGGGGCAAAGGGTAATTGCAAGATAGAGGATGAAGATGGGAGGAGTTTACCAGATGAATGAACAACTTCAAATGACATTCACACTTTTCTGTGTGTGAGCAGCAACTAAGATTTGTGAATACATTTATCCTTGAATGCAAAGTTTAGTTAGAGGGGCAGTATGACACAGTAATCACCAGCAATTTTTATTGTGTTATAGACATTTTAAATGGGTTCATTCTTGGATTCACAGACACTTTGCACCACACTGGCAATAAAAACAGGATTTAAAATAGGAGTCTGTCATGTTTGTGTTCTCTCCAATAACCCTTTGCATGGGAGTCAGGCCACTATGTCCAAAGAGCCAGTTTCTGGTAAGTTAATAAGCAAGCCACAAGAGATGAGTAGTTTTTCAAATATACAGCAATTATAATTTCTCAGATCTAAAATACACTTAATAAAGCAAGGAAACTTTCTTCTGTCAAGTATTTAAGTGAAAAGCATGTGTAAACTGAATATTACTGATAGATCTTTTCCGCTCCATCCTGCATGAGTAACAGAGAGGATCTTATGCTGCTGGGAGTCATACATAGACATAGACATAGTCATAGTCATAGTCATAGCCATAGTCATGTCCTATTCTTTCTCTTTCTAGGACAGCCCCTAAATATTTTGTAAAAGCTATGCAGCATTTCTAAAATTCACTCTACATGCCCTCACTAAATCTGAGTCTTTTGTGTTTTATAATGCTTTCCCTACTCTGAAAAAGAGGAGACAATGATTTATGCCGCTTTGTCAAAGAATGCTTTCTTGCTTGGTACTGCCCTGGGCAGCAATACGGAAGGATAGGGAGGAACAGAAACGTTGAGTCTGGAAACAAATGCCTCATGCTGCTTTTGCCACTGGGCAGAGGGCTTAAAATGATTCAGAAGAGGCCATCTTCTTTCTCACTTCCAGACCTCCTATTCCAGGTACCTGACTGAGTCTGTATTTCTAATAAGCTACTCACGGTAGGCACTGGGCAGCTGGCAGAAGGTGGGTACCAGGTGGGACACAGCAGTCCCAGTGCCCAAACTGAACAGTCAAACTGAGATGCCGTATAATGCCAGAGGAAGGCAGCAAGCACAATGTGCCCATAGTCCAGCCCCTGTTTTGTGTTCCTGATACAAATATGAAACCCCAGCAGGAGTACATTGTTTCTTTCACATTAATCCAGGAAGCTCCAAAGACTCTTATCTTGTGGGCTACTCCAGGATGATTTCTTGGGGCAATTCTGACCTCATGCAAAAAAAGAAAGACATTTTGTTCTCATAAACTTTTGGAAAGTAGTCCAGTTGCTGATTGATTGATCAATTTTAGAAGTGTCTCAAACCTCCTTCCAGTTTTGCAAGTTTGCACACATTTTATTGTAGCTAGATCTCCAACTTCCTAGTAGATGGATGCAAGCACTTAGACATCTAACTGTTAGGATTGAGCCTCTATAATTATTTGCAGAAGCAAAATGGCAGGTTGCTTTTGACAATCAGCCCTGCTAGGTTATTTTTCCCCCCTATCCTTAACTAATACGCCTTTTGACATTTTTTTGAAAAGCACAACTGCAATCCCAAAGCATGTAATACTCTGACATAATTCCCATCTCATACACCTGCTGACTGGAGAGTTCCAGTTTCTCAATAACTGTGATGACTGTAGTTGTTTTTCATTTTAGATCCCTAGGAGATTAAATCCAACCTGCATTTTATCATTCTTTGCTGTAATTATTCCAAGCATTTACTTCAGTGAGTTATTTACAGATGGAGAAGTAAGGGGGAGATGGAAGATGTTAGAACTACCAAATGGCACCAGATGTAAAAGAGGACCTTGACCTGAAAAATACCTTGTTTCTCTGATGTGTTGTATTTTTAGAATTCTGATTCCCTTTTAACCTAATGTGGATTAATGAAAACCCAAAGGCTTTTTAAGGTAGAGTCTCATCATTTATCTTCACTGAGAAACCATGTCTGTGTAAAAACATAAAGTGTATTAGGATTAAAAAAAAGGTAATAAAGCTTCTGCTTTGAAATTGCTGTAAAGCTGAAGGGCTTTCACTTTTTTCTTTCTCAAAGGTTTATTGAAACAGAATCTGAAAGACATAGGCATCCACAGCTGTAACTTCTCACATAAAAGTTTAATGTAGAACTACAAAGTGACATGTTGCTATTATGTAGGATGCCTGCACAGATATAGGGCTTTTTTTTTTGGCTAGCACAGAACATCCTGGGTTATTTTTCTTAATATCTCCATGATGATGAATGATTAATGAATATTCTTACTTACAGTTATTTTACTGTGAGGTAACACTTCTTTTTGTGGAGGTTCATGTAATTTATCCAAATGTAGCTAGAAACAGAATCAGGCACTGAAACATTCTTGTTCACCAGCAAACAGGTTTACACTAGATATTTATTCTAATGGGGGAAAAAAATGGCCATTCCTTTCCAGCACCATCAGATACAAGAAGGACAACACAGTACTGCTTTTCAACAGACCACACTGAAAAAGCATCAGAGTGGTAGCTAGGCAGGGGTTGAAGGGAACAACACAAAGACAAAATAAAACTTAATTTTGGAAGAAAAAGTAAAGAGAGAGCTTCTCTTTAATACTACCTGTCTCTAAAAGCAAAGTTGGGCTATTGCAGCAGGCAAATACCGTGCTGCCAGAACAGTGTGGGAAGTGAATTTTTCAAAACAACCGAACTTCTAATAGCAGCTTTTATGAGACAATCGCCATCTGTTTTTTCCTTTATGTTTCTCACTTGGGAAATAAAAAAAAGTGAAAGCCATGAATAAAGGTGGTATTTGTTTTCTTCCTTTACAGCACTCCGAGCATCCAAACAACTTACCATGAAACAACATATGCAATCCAGATTTATTTCCTTGTTAGTGGGAGGAGGTTATATTTGTTTAAAATGATTGTTAAGGGAGATCTGAAACTTAGCGTCTACAATTTCATTTGACATCTGAATTTTTCAGAACAAGAGTGCCCCTGATGTCTCTTGAGCAATAAAAGCATGGGGCCTACTCTCTTTAGCAATTAATAACTCTATCACAATACTGCTCTTGCCCTAGCTGCTTCCTTTGTGCTTTCACTGTGGTCTAAAATACTGATTAATACAAGCTGGTTCTTTCAGAGTCTTCCTCTGTAATATTCAACATCTTGAATGTACAAGCCACTGCTAAAATCTCCAGGTAGGCAGGAGCTAGGATCTTCCTCATGTCTTCTTACAAAGATTGAGTTACTAATGGTTTCTTTCTTGGTTCAGTTCAACAAAACTACTGAACCTAACTCACTTCCTCCCAAAGGACGGGTTTCTCCCCTCATCTGAATAGTGTCTCTTGTTACTTTAAATCATGGCTAATGTTTTTAAAAATATATCTTACACATAAGTCAGCTGTAGATCTTCAGCATCAAAGGAGCCAAACAGAACTGTGTGAAGCAGTGTAACCTTAAGCCATAATTTTAAAATGCCATCAAGAAATCTCTCAAATACTTTTTAAAATTTACTGTTGACCTAATAACCTCAGTCCAAAGCATCCAACTTCAAATAGTTGTTTTTGTTTTCCCTCCAAAAGCAGAATTGGTAAAACAAATATATATATTGCAAATACTTTGAAATTTGTGTATCAATGAGTTATCTGTGCAACTCACTAAAATTATTAAAGATTTCACATAAGATGAGTAAATCAGGATAGCAGTATAGCTGGCAGGCCTTAGATGGAAATGATTTGATAAAATTGGAATTCTAATGCAGTATGTTCACAGAGAAAGTTAAAAAAAAACAAGCAAATGCAACCTTGTAATAATCAACATCTGGCACTGAAATGAACAGCAGTCACAGATGAAATACATATTTGAAAAATTTGTCATGGTGTCTTTCAAGTAATGAACATCCACAAATTGTTTGTTGAAATATTTTCCTTTTAGTATTGTTATGCATGTCTGGGAAATAAAGTTTGTAAAGAACAGCCAGAACTCAGCTGCACGCTTAAAACTGAAACCACAGAGGTTACTGAATTAATTTTAATTCCAAAAAAACCAAAGCCTGTACTGTTTTCCTTTTGCAGTTATATTCCTTCTATGAACCTCCTTCACTAGTGCCTCCAATATTGCATACTCCAGCAGACAAGCACCCTCCTCATTTCAACTGGACAAATAGGTTCTCATCTCAACAGTAACGTTATAAATTAATACAATTTTCTCTCGAAACAAGGGAAAGTGTTACTACCCCCCCCCCCCCAAACCAACTATAAAAAATACTCTCTTTCTTCCATTTACTTTATTTAAGGAGATGTCTAGGCGAGGGAACTTGGTCACAAACTAAAAACAGACATAATTTTCTTGGCCATGAAGGAAGGCTTTTGTCAGGATTGGGGCAAAAACCTGAGGCAGTTAGATGCTGGCAATGTCTGATACCACAGGTTGACAGAATGGAGCACTGAAAGCAGAGTGAAGACAGAGCTCCAAACCACCAGGTCTCTAAGGGCCATTTGGCCACAGGACAAGACTCTGCAGGAGGAAAAATGGAGAGGTGGATCATGGCTCCTTCTCATGCCATGGTGGAGGGCAAAACTCTCCTCTGCCTAATAATAGTTTATCCACAAAGCTAGTCCTTAAGACTGATACATTTCTAGACTAGGATTTTTATCATGCTGCAGGAACATTTCATCATGAACTACATGCTCATCAAGCCCTGCAAGGAACCTAGCCTTGAAGGTGTGCTTCTCATGGGCAGTGCAAGATCTACTCACTGCACTACTTCTGAGGTAGTTCTACCACCCTAGGTCTCAGGGTAACTTTACACTACCCTCTGCCTAAGACTTTGTCTCTGCAGTGTACAGTTGAACACCATGCTGCATGCATAAGAGAATGCAAAAGCCACAGGCACTACATAAAATCCTAAAAGAAGAAGAAAAAATAATTATTTGCAGGGTTAGATTGTTTGGAATTGCTGTTGGTTTGGAGGGAGGTTTAAATCTTTTTAACAACCTCTTACACAAACAAAAAGAGGTAGGCAATAATGCATACTAGAAAATAAAGACCTTTCTTCACAGCAAACCCTGGCAAAAACAATATACATGTGCACACACACTCACACATGCTCCTTTTAAGTTTTCCGCAGAAAACTTTGTACTTTGAAAAAAAACCCTGCAAGTAATGAAATGGAAAAGTTAATATTTCTGATTGTAATGTTTATGTTTTGTTTTCTGTTACAGTTTCTACGGCAAAGCACGCCCCTTTTCCTAAACACTACATTTGCTTTCAAGGTTTTAAAAGGAAACAATTTCACAGCCATACAATACCATCAGTAACACAGAACATGGAAAGAAACAGCAAAGCAGTTAAGACCAATCACATGAGGAGCTGCTCTCCTTTAATGCTTTGCTGGGGGAAGCCCAGCTTGCTTCCAGAATATCCCAAAGACTGAGCAAGCATTAACATGAATATGGCTGCTGTACAGGTCAGCTCAGCACAGGTCTCTTATTCTCCTCTGTGCCTGTGCTATTCCGTTCATGACTGCATCTTTTATGTCTTCTTTTCCTTCTCCATTTGCATTCTGTTACATTTTTTACTCAAATAAATAATTCAAACAAAACATAAGTACCATATGTGAAGTGTTCAAGGCGTGAAAGCAACTTCCAAGGTAAGCTATGAACATTTGTAATTAGGCACAGTGCAAATGTTCACAGCGGAAGTCAATTATACTCACTACATGTTTTCGCAGGCAAATAATACTGGTTTATAAACATACAACTCACTTCAGGGTCTTGTTTTCTTTTACGATACTCTAGACAAAGAAATATGTACAAAGGAGTAATTTGCTTGGAAAATAAACCCGCTGCAATAAACAAGAGAAATAAAAGACATAGAGGGTAGCAGCAAAAGGAAATGGGCCCCTGTACCGAAGAAAACTGGAGAGGCAAGATACTGAGGAGTGGACGTGCATAGTTCCTCCCACTGAGGCATTCAAGTAACTCAAAGAAAACTCTGTACTCATGCGGATTTGCCTCCATTGCATGGTGCTTCCCACAACGTCAGGTTAACTGTAGTAGTTTGCCATCCACAATATCAGCTACGGATGCTCTTTGCAAACTCTTTTCTCTAACGCTGGTTAGTATTTGTGTTTCCCTGGACTTTCTCCTCTGGGCCATCCTGATGTGCCGGTGCCCCAGCGGTGCCGGCGCCCCAACGCCACCGCTCCGCTCGGGCCATGGCCCAGGCCGTGAACCCCTCCCCGCCGGTGCCCGTGCCCGCTGCCCTTCCCGCTGCCGCCGGCCGGGCACCGGGGCTGGCACAGGCACGGCGGGGCACAGGCACAGGGGGGCACAGGCACAGGCTCCGGCCGCAGCCCCGGCCCGGCCGCTCAGGCACGGGGAGCCCGGGCGGCGCGGCACAGCGCATGGCCTTGTTCGTGTCTCCACCTGCCGATCCCATAAGCGAATGTACTCGAGGGAAAGCAGCCTCACGGCTAGACAGACAGACAGACAGACAGACACGGGTCGGTGATCATACAGCCGCGTTCCAGGGCTGTTCCTGTGCAGTCAGTCACCGTGACCCAGGAGAGGAGACAGGACACCGACACCGCAAGGGGTGACCAGGTTTCTTTCCACTTTCCCTCTCAGGCTTTGGAGGACAGGCAGGCTGCCATTCCGCCGCCCGTTCGCTCCTCGGCAAAGGCGCTCGCTGAGCCGGGGCACGGCCGGGCCGGCGTTCCGCGCCCGGAGCGCGGCCAAAGCAGGCCAAGGCCGAGGTGGCGCTGCAATCACTCGGCACATTTCTGGAGCTCATATGTCAAAAAGCATCACCTTCAGGCCGCTGAACCCTTCAAAAGAAGCACACACCAGACTCCAGCCTAACCTAGCTCTCACCCTCCTCAGAAAGGACGAAAGAAAAAAGACAGGGAAGGGATATACAAAGGCATTTCTCATCAAGTGCTAAATGGCCCGATATACCCGTAACCTCTGCTTCTCTGCTTTATAGCAAGAGAGTGATGAAAACCCGATGGGACAGCACGCAGGCTGCACTTTGAGCCACCGGGGTGCATTTTTGGAATTGGACAAATATTCTGAAGTGGACACCTGGGAAGGTCATGGGCAGCAAGGGAAATACCGTCAGGAAAGAAAGAGTTTAAAAGTACTAAGAAAAAATCTGAATACAATTTTAAGAGGAGAAGTGCTGGCATGGATCAGTTTTCCTGAAAAGCAGGAACCGAGCTTGGAGCTGGCTCCTGATCTGCAGATTGAAGACCTCAAAAGCAGAGCAATTTAGCCAGCAACTTCTTCAAGGAGTCCAGCTAAAACTACAAGGACATAAAATTCCAGTCAGACACAGGAAATTCTTGGGGCAATTCAAGATTTTTATGAGTCAGAAGATAAAAATCCCTCTGAATACCTAACTAAACTAATCTAATGAAGTAGTCACCAGGAAAGGAGTGTGGTGAATCTGCATGTCAGGAAGGACAAATTTAAACAAACAGGAAATTGAATAACCTGAAGCTGTTTTCATTTTTACTCCCGGTACCCTGCTTCTATTTTTTTTTAAGGTGCAAACTGAGTTGATGGCTGCAGAACCTGAGGGGACTTTTCCATTTTAGAGGAAGTCTCAATTTAAAAGAAATTAATTACCTGGCTTCCTTTTGAAAAGGTGGTAAGTTGTTTATTTGTGATTCATTATTTGCACTATTGTAAACCCTTCAGGGCCAAGTGCAATTGGCCACTGACCGTTGCAAAGGAATGAAGGGAAAATCATTGATGTAAAGTTCATAACTGAGCATTTAGCTTTTTTTCCCTGGCAAGCAGAAGTGAAGTTAAATGCTTCCTATCAGATATTTTACCTATGCTAGTAACTAGAGGGTTCATTCCAAAATGATAGCTACATCTGGTCTAGGTTCTTACTGAGGTGCATACTTAGATTTTGACATGAAAAATTGACAGAGAGGTTTCCAGAGAGATGCTCATGCCTACAAAGGTTTAACTTTAGGTAAATGGAATTTTAAGACCATCTGTGTGAAGTGGTATTATACAGAATGTCACTTCCCCAAGGCAGAGCTATGGAGCTATACATTGTCTAGGCTCAAAAGAGAAGGGGTTTACAATTGAATAGTATTGCATCCCAAATGCCTTTTATCAGGAGTGAGGAGCTTTTTCAGTTTGTAACATTTTCATTAAAAATTCTCTCATTTAGGAAATGAAATAAATTTTAGCAAATTGCGCTTTGCAAAGATCATGTTAGAATTCCTATATTACAAAGATTGACACTGCTCTCATCATGTAGCTTGTATACTAAAGTTGAGCTTGCATTAAAGCTCTTTTGTTATCGCAAGTTTGCCTCAGCTTCAAGGAAGTAAACATACAAAGAAGCTGGATTTTTTTGCTTTATTTAATGAACTCTCTGATTTCAAACCTCTTCTCTTCCAAAAGAGACAAAAAGGAAAATTCTCTGTAAACAAGCGTTCCTCCAAAATGGCTCTTGGGTTGACTAAAATGTTTCATTATACAAAGAGTTCATTATATGAAAACAAAAATACTATATTTTAATTTTAATTTTCCCCTTCCATTTTATATTTCATACTAAAAACTGCAGATAAAAAGTTGTGCTGAAATAATTTTGAGATGAAAAATGAAACCTTCTTCCTCAAAAGACAAGCCACTGGTCTCTCAGCTTCCACAGTCTGATGTGCTGCAGTAGACAATTTGTTAGGCATAGGCTGAACTGATTGCAAACTGCTTTTATATAAATTTAGAACACTTCTTAGTTTTCTCTCTGAACTGCCTGTCTGGATCCTCCTATTTGGGGTTGATTCTGGACTCCACTTAAAATACTAATTGTTTATATTAAACAGACAAGAGAATGTGTGATGTATTTTAACTGTCAAAAGTGTTGTGAACAGCAGCAGCTGGAAGAGGAATGTTTAATTCATTCCGTTACTCCCAAGCCTTTTAGAATCCTGTATCAGCAGCTACATCTTAGTCTTGCAGGCAAAGAAAACAGGGTATGAAGGGGTGATAGCACTGCAAATCTTATTCTACAGGGGAAAAACCCAAGGGGCATTCAAAAGCCATAACATTGTCATTATTACATCAAACTAGAGTATCACTAACTCTACAACAGTATTGATGCATCTGTGAAAGCTGTGCACGTTTTCATGTGGAACAGTTCACATACTATGGCTTGTTTCTTGTGCTGGTTTACTCACACTCAGCTGATGCCAGAGACACGATGGAGGTAGTGATGGGAGATACCACTCAAACTATTCACTATGTGATACTCCTATAAAAGGACTCTTAAATCTTCTGGACATGAGGTCAGCAGCCAGTATGAAGCTGTGAGGAAGAATAAGGTTCTGCCCTTGTGCAATTTAATCTGACAGGGCACCTCAGATGTGCTCAGGACAGTTCCCCCACCATAACTGTTGCAGCATAAGCTTTTGCTGGGATCAGCGGATCCTGAAACAAGTGTAAGAGTTGTTACTTAAGAGAGCTTAATAAAGGCCTTGCTAAGTATCAAGATCAAGTTATTTCCAGCCTTTTAAATTTTCAAAAGCAGAAAAGCATCTGACCACCTTTATACCATTTTGTGTATTTTCTTGAGAAAACCTTCTAAGTAAAACAGCAAATTAGCTGCACATGGAAAAATGATCCTTCTAGTGTCTGAAAACATTAGGTAAAGACATGCAGGAGCTTGTGCAAACTGCTGTAGTGCAGGTTTTCTTGGTTTTTCAGGCCTGACTTCTGCCATGTGGTTTGGGGTCTTTATTATTTTTTTTTTAATGTCACATTTACAGGATGGATTTGGCACTCTGGAAAGGAATACTGCCTTTGTTCATCCCATCAGTCTTTCACTTGTCCAATTGCCACGGCTGTATTAGTAGGAAAAATAGACCTAACGAGGTGTAAAATAATGCTCTACTTTTAAAACTTGAGCGCTGTAGCTCATTTCACTTTAATATTTACTCCAAAAGTAAACTGCTGAAACCTTGCATAAATGGTGCCAAATGAGTTTGCAAGGTATTCTAAATGTACTGAAGTTAGGTCGACTAACACCTCATACTCACAGTTGTTTATTTGGTTCCCTACTACCAAAACTTCTGCCAGGAGAACTCTGCTACGAAGCAAGAGAGGAGATACATGTAGGGCAAGTTTGACTGGAAGAATTCTTAACAAAACAGCAGTTAGGCAGCAGAAACATCATCCACACCAAGATAATAAGCAAAAATACCTAAGTTGAAAAAGTGGCTGGAGGTAGAGATTTTAATTTGATTTAATGCTTTTTATACCCTATACATTTCTCATTGTCAGCCCTTCCACTTTGTTTCTTCTATTCATTGGGTTTTTCCTTACACTACTTCTTTCTTTCCTTTTTCACTCAAAAAGGCAACAAACTGGGTGTTTGAGCTTCCTCTCAGACAGTGTGTGCTTGGAAATTAGAAGTCAAGGAGCTGTAGTTTTGATTTGGTCTTGGAAGGAGCTGTACAGAGACTTTGTTCAGGTTTGAGAGATGAGTTTGTGGTTCCTTCTTAAAGGAAAGTTCTACAAATGCTCTCACCAGAGAAGGCAAAATACAAAATCTTGACAAGGGCTCGGTAGGAAATCTTCTGTTTCAAAACACTGATTTTTAAACAAAAGGAACCTGAAACGCTTACTTGCTGGCAGCAGACTTTTTCATAGGGATGTTTTTCACCAAAGACACTCTCAACGAAGTCAGTAACCTGCTACTCAGGAGGTCCCATGGAGATGCATGGGAGGCTTTGGTTCTACACTTCAAATATTCTGTATCCAAAGTGGAGAAGCTTTACAGGACAGACTTAGGTGTTATAGGGTGGCTGAAACAATCTATCAGCTTATTTTCCTTCTCTTTCCCCTGCCCTCAATTGTCGTAGTCCTGCTGCTTCCTCACTGTTCATCAGTTCAGGTGCTTATCCATTTGTGGTGAGAATGTTTAATTCACTAAACCAGAAGAAAATTATTCAACTTTTTTTCTGGGTTAGCAAGCTCTATCAGTTAAACCTGAAACGCTTACTTGCTGGCAGCAAACTTTTTCATAGGGATGTTTTTCACCAAAGACACTCTCAACGAAGTCAGTAACCTGCTACTCAGGAGGTCCCATGGAGATGCATGGGAGGCTTTGGTTCTAAACTTCAAATATTCTGTATCCAAAGTGGAGAAGCTTTACAGGACAGACTTAGGTGTTATAGGGTGGCTGAAACAATCTATCAGCTTCTTTTCCTTCTCTTTCCCCTGCCCTCAGTTGTCTTAGTCCTGCTGCTTCCTCACTGTTCATCAGTTCAGGTGCTTATCCATTTGTGGTGAGAAAGTTTAATTCACTAAACCAGAAGAAAATTATTCAACTTTTTTTTCTGGGTTAGCAAGCTCTATCAGTTAAGTAAGAGGTTAAACAAGCATTGGAGGCAACATGAGGTGGAAGGTGAGAAAACAGGGCAAGGAGTGCAAGGGTAACTTACTGTGATATTCCTGACTGATAAAAATGCTACTGTTATAATAAACTAAACCTCTGAACTCAGCTTTGACACTACATCTATGCACTAGTATCACAGAAACATTATTATAAGCTGACCACACAAGCAAAAGATTTGACTAGGAGACTGTTTGAGGTCAGTGCCTTTATAATTCAAATAAGCCTGTAATCCTTCAGTTCCAAAGATCTCCTCTGTCTCAGCGTTACAAAAGGCAAAGTATGTGAATTTAAAACTTAAATTACCTGGGCTGTATTTTTTCAAAGTGAGCAGGTAGCAGTGGATACACTTTTCTGGAAAGGGACTGAAATACACTACTTTTCATTCCCTGAGCATGGTGTGAGCTCTTAGAAAGCAGATAAGAAAAACTTAAAAGCTACAGTTTGTCAGTTCCCAACCCTATCTTAGGTAAAACAAAGTCTAACCTTTGACACCAAGCTACTCCAGTACTGATCGAACCCTTCAACAAACTGAGACTTTTTAAAAATACCTCATAACTCCCCACAAGTACACTCTCTGTTTACATAACTACTGTGTGGTCAAAGGGGATTTAGCAGCATTGCAACAATGGAAGTTGCAGGGACAGGGAAGGACTGGAATGTCAGAGGCTGCTGGCTCTTCCCTCTGTACCTTTCACGTCTTCATGAGATTGCAACCAAAAAAACATGCATTCTGGCTGCAGGGCCAGAAAAAAATATCTGCTTTCAGTTGCCTAGAAGGGACTTTTCTAAGCCCAAACCTCCACTGAAATGTAAAGGGCTTCTAGTACCCTGATTTCTTTGCAGTCACACCAAAAGTTTTTTATGTGCACTGTAACCTCTTTCCAGCTCCCCAGGAAACTGAGAAATACCCATGGTTTTAAATGTTCACGCTGAAATTGTATCACTTCAGGTGTTCTCAATAGGATTCTTTCCTGTAAAGAAACTAAAGAAGTAAAATACTGTCCAAACTGCTGCAGGAAGAGATTGGACCCAACAGCACTGTCAGTGGATGACAAATGACTTGGTTCCCATGCCACAAGCAACAGCCCCTGGAGCAGCTCACTGAAAACCCAAACAAGCCTTGCAGCTTCTGCCTTTAGAGCAAGAACTAGAGGACCTGAGCACCTCTGACCCATGTTCCAAACTGGACCTTATAAACATACTTCCGTTCCCTGCGGGCAGCTTAATGACCTGTACAGGCCATTTCTGACATCAGCTTCAGAGCCTCACCTTCACCCTCATTGAAACTTTTTGCATGAAACAAGATGGTGCTGCATTTGCACGAGGCACCATCCCACTGGTGTATTTTTGAGGGAGGAGATGGAGGGAGGAAGAGAAAGAAGCCTCAGTTTCCAGTGTTCAACCTTTACTTTTCAGTGTTCGGCACTACTATCACTAGGTGCAATATTTGTTTCACACTGCTACTCTTAACACATTTTTTAATCTACACTCTAATAAACATCAAGTCTAAAATACTTGCAAAACTATGAATTGTTTTCTAGAAAGGCCTGAAACAAAGTGATCACCCTTTGGAGAGGTGTTTGTGCAATGACTGATCATCTCTATTGTTGGCATTCCCAGGGGTCACAGAGGGGTTCAATTGCATTATACCAGGGCAGAACAGAAAATAAAGGCTGTCACAGCTGGATGATTGTGCAATCTAGGAAACCAACCTGTGGGTCCTGGTTATTAAGCATCCAAATAAATGGGGCCTGAGTTTTAAGTTGATGCCAGGTTTGGGAATTTGGTTTTAGTTTCTTTCTGCAATAATAATAGTGCCTTAAACCAGAGCATTTATGTGTCTCGAAAACTTTCTGAAAAATTATTAAATTTTGCAAAAATCAATTTTAAAATTTTAAATTAATTCTTGTAAAAAACTGGAAAATTAGAGAATTTGGATAAAAATCAAACAGCTCAACTGTTTTCCACTCTTCATTTTGCAAGCATATAGTGCAAGTCTTTGTTTGAAATGTTTCCTTTCCGATATCAACATATGTTAAAAAATCTGAGTGGCACATACCCTGCCCCAGTTCAATACACAGAAGAGCAAAAATATTTTCCTTCAGATTACCAACTTAAAACAAACTTGCCTGGATACACAAGTCCCCAGCCTTGTTTGCATATACAAGTTTAGTCCCCAAATAAAAAAATCTCACAGTTTAGCTCTGGCAACCCCACCCTCTGGGACTAAGTTTAGCATCCTCTGTTTGAACATTTAATCTCTTTCTACAGTAAGAACATGTAGCAAAGACTTTTCATCCATCTGAATATGTAAACTGCGTGAGCAAGACAAGCAATAATTTAATATGTAACTTTGTACTAGCATATCTTTCTACTTTCCCTGTGTTTAATGATCTACTTTCCTGTGCTCATTCTATGCAAATATTTTTGTTATTTTTTTCTTCACTGATCTTTATCAGATCATTTAAATACTTGCATAAGCTTCAATAATTATCAGTTTGTTTCCTGAGAGGGTGACATTCTTCACTCTTGCTTTGAATGTTTGTTAAATACCTGCTATCACTGCTGTAACTGTAATTCCCCATCATTCATTAGTTCTAAAACAGACCTGCACAAATAAACCAAATTGAACTAATGAGATATGGGTGGTAAGTTTCTGTAAATAGAACCTGAATGAAAGGTAGAATGTCTGCATAGCTTAGATAATCTTATTCTTTACATTGCAGTGAAGATTACACTGCATGCCCTACATCTATTAATCTCCATTAATTCAATGAACACTTTGCCTTATTCTTTCAGCTTCTTTATGAGAGTACCTTTATGTTATTAAATTTGAAGTAACACAGTCCCATCCAAATGTTAAAGCACAGCTGTGGGCTGTGACACATTTGATTACTCAGACATTTTAGTATTACTGTCCATCTCCATCTGTGTGAGGTTTAACCCTGGCACTGGACAAGACAGTTTATGAAAACAAAAAAACATGCAGGAACTATTGGCAGAGGAGTGAAAGAAATATCCTGTTAGTGCTTGTACTAATTATGAGAAACTCATTAAAGCTCAGTCATTTTGTGGATAAGTAGAAACATTCCCAGAGGCAAAGTGGCAGGAGAAATCTCATGAATTTGAGCTTCTGAAGTTTCCCAATAGCCCTTTTCACTGTGGGAAGGAGGGCAGAGGGTGCAGGGACAGAGTTTCTGTATGGTCCATCCCTGTCTTGATCATCTTAAGGCCATGGGCATTTGGTTGAAGGTCTGTGTCCTCAGTGCCACCCAAGTACAGTCAAGCTGCCCTGCCACTCTGGGTGCCACACCAAAAGGCACCCAAGTAAGTGACAACATAGGTCCCAAACTTGCACTTGTGAATAGTCTTCACAGGAGGTGGGAGGGTGGTGAAGGTGGTCAGGTGCCCTCTCCCTCCTACCAGAAATCAGAGCCCAGGAAGGAGCATGTCCCACTGGGCAGTCTAACTGGTGTGTTACACGTCCTGGCCTGGAGCACGCTCTTTAGGAAGAGACCTTCCTGATGTGAGAAAGCAAGGGCAACATGAAAACTTATGTTAATGTATCATTAAATAAATCACTTTTACAAAAACTAGAGCAAGGGAGTTAAGATTACAGTTCTGCTATGTATATTTCTTTCCTTTTTTAGGAGTGAGGTTTACTTTTTGTATGGTCTATGCTGCGATGCCTAGAACCAAAGGAGTGAAAGCAGCTGCTGGCATAGATTTCAGCATTGTGCTGAGCTTCAACAGCAAAATGCTGCCTTGTTTCATCACACTGCCACAATACAGATACAGGTACGCCTGAGATATGTTGTCATTGTGGGGTCAGGGAAGAGTCACACATGCAGATAGTAAAGAAAATAGAATTATTTAAAAAGAGAGCTCCTGTAATTCTCTTCTCCACCAATTAACAGGGTAAGTGATGACCGATGTAAATTCAGTTTACCACAGAAAATAGAATTATTTAAAAAGAGAGCTCCAATGTAAATTCAGTTTGCCACTGTCTTAATACCATAATGACCTAAAGTACATTTCTGACAGTAGTCTTTCATTCAGGTTTTTCTTACTATATTTGAAAGCAGGGAGTGTTTTCATTCCAGTGAAAAACTGTATCTTCCTTTCTTGCATTTTAAAGTTGTTTCAAGAACCCTAATGCTTTATGCAGTAGATTTTTTTATTCACAAGAACATTTTTTTGCCACTCTTCAACCTAAATATGTCTTAATTGGTTTCCAGATATTCTATCAGTGCTGAGCATTGACATTTCAAATCCCTCTCCTCTTTGATTCAGTATTCCTGGAACTCCATTTAAATCCCTTCTAGTGTGTGTGACAGGAAAAAAATCACTGACTGAAGCAGAGATAATAGTATGGAAGTGAGTGCTTTCAAAATCCATAAATCTTAAGGTAAACACTTTTAAAATGGGAATATAAACACAGAAATTCTGTTCTCATGACCACCTCCTTGAAAAGTAAGAGGCAAACCAGAATGCTCTTGGTTTTAAATGTTAATTTTTCAAAAATACACCCTTCAGTTTTCATATCTGCATTTATTGTGTTAGCCTTCCTTAGCTTGGTTAGAGCAGTTAACAGAATAAAAGACTTTGACTTTCTAAAATTTTCTCAATAGTGACTTAAAATCAGCAAAATCTCTTCCTGCTAAGCTTTTCAAAAATTTCATGTGCTTTCTGAAACATGCCAAAGACCTGACTGAAGCTAGATCAAATATGATACATTTTTTATTCACTCTTATTATCCTTAGGCCATATCTCTTTGAGTTACATATTTCTCTTCTTGCCTGTGAGCAGATGAACAGTGGTGAATGATCAATTTGAAAAACATATTTGATCAGCTTTTACACATCTGACAATTCTTACTCATGATTTAAGAAAAAGTTATAAAAATGCAGCAGTTCTCTGGGGTAACCATTACTGGAGACACATAAGCGGGTTTGGGTTTGTTTAGGAAAGGTAAGTTTTAAAAAGGGAAATGAAAATGCATACAAAGAGAAACAGAACTAAAATAATCACAGCTAAATTTATCTTTCTTATGAATACACTCCACAAAACCTCTGTGTACAAGAGGTTTACTGACACCCAGCAGAAGAACTTGGGAGCAGTTGTCATTCTCTTAAATTTATGATTTTTATCCTGCTAAGGCTCCACAGCATCAGACATAGAAAATGACTTGCGGATTCCATCCACTCATCCCCAAATCTTGGTACATGCATTACAGTGATAATCTGTTATGACTTCAACCATCAAAGTTATGCGCCTAACTCTAAAATTGATAGGCACTCAAAAGGGTAGCCTGAAACAGACTTCTCCAGCAGAAGGGATGAACTAATTTGAGGGTGATCTCTTCCAACTGACTTGAGATGAAGCTCAGAGGCTATGTTAAGGTAGATAGTCACAGTTAGTTAAGATGATCCCACTCCCCCAACATGGTACTAGCTAGTGTAAAATATCCCTCCAAATGAAACGCTAACATTTCTCCATGGACACACAGGGATTGTGTGAAAGCCAGACACAGACATAACCTGAAAGGGATATTATGCAGATAATGAAAGCACCTCCATTGCTACAGCTAGTAAAGAAAAGATTAGTGCTAAATTAGGTGCTTCAGTTTTATTCACAACAATCAAACACTGTGAATATTGATTCTGTGATCTCAATAGGCACAGTGTTTGGATTGGAGTATACAGTCTAAGATTGTTCAGACATCTGGACCATGGCTGATGAAAAGGATGGAACCACTTTGTAGAGAACAATAAGCAGGCAAGACAACTATGTACAAAAGAATAAATGCTAATTCACACCCACCCCCTCCACCCTCCCCCCCCCAGTGTAAAGCAAGGTTGGTAAGACTCCTGATCCAGTCACATGGGGCTACAATTCTGTCAGAAATGCTTTCAGGCCTTTTAACCAAATACACTGTTGTGTGGCATTAGACCTGGTTGTGATGCCCTTACTCACATAAAACTCAGTGCAAATTGTGTCTAACTTAAACCAGCAGCATTAGAACTCATTGGTGTTTTGACTAAGGACTTAATTCTGAACAGATGGCTGCTCACATGTACAGTGGCAGTTGCATTGGTATGACACAAACTTGTCTACCATTACATCTTAAAGGCTGTGGTTGCCACTAAATTAAGTCAACAAAAGACAAGTTAATCTTCTTTGCTTCATACTCAGATCAACACTAAAGATTGTGATGGTGATCACTGAACATTCTAGTTTGATTAAAAGCAGCTTGCATTTTTCCCTTTACTATTAGTACTACAAAAACTGAAATCAGTTTTGATAAGAGACTAAAATGTGAAATAGCAAAAGCTGACAGATCTTTCATATGGTTTCTTAACGGTTATAAATTTACAGCACTACATCAATGAAAGAAAAACATTAAATATTTTAATCTTTATGGAATCTTCTGTCATTAATAATTATCACGTAGCTAGTTTGTACAGTCTCTTTTTTTTTTCAAATAACAAATTTATTCCAGTTTCAAGTAATACCGTATGATATCATTCTCATCATCTTGTACAAACAAGATGTTAAGTTTCTTTTTCCTCTAACAAATCCAGAGGGAAGAAATAAAAATACCTTGCATCTCATTCAAATTCATAACCTCATAAACCATGCTAACCAAAGCAGAAGATGCACTATTTTGGACAACATGCATACAGCCACTAAAGATACTGTGCTTAATGAAATATTGCCTAAATCCAAAACAGGAAAATGCACTTTGTAGTAGTGAGAAAATAATGTGAACAAGAGTGACCACATAAGGATCCTGTCCCGTTAGATTCATCAAGGTGCACAGGCAAAAAACACCTTCATAGTCCTCTGCCTGGTGCGTGGCTGCAGCCTATCCCGTAGATGAGCAGTTGAGGTCCAAAGAGCCCTCTGACACATAGTGTGTGGGGGTTCTGGCATGGTACCCACTGAATGCCATTGACTTGCCACCTCCTCTTTTCCACAGACTGATGAGGCTGGCAGTGTGGTGCTTGTCCCAATGGCTTCACACAGCTCTAGATTTCCTTTGAGCTCAGTTCTGGTCACAGAAGTGCCAAACACCTCCAGACTGTCACAACCGAAATGATGCCAAACTTTACAAGTGATGCAGGAACAAAATGCCATTGACTTGCCACCTCCTCTTTTCCACAGACTGATGAGGCTGGCAGTGTGGTGCTTGTCCCAATGGCTTCACACAGCTCTAGATTTCCTTTGAGCTCAGTTCTGGTCACAGAAGACACCTCCAGACTGTCACAACTGAAATGATGCCAAGCTTTACAAGTGATGCAGGAACACGTGATAATCAGTTATCACACATCAGTACATAGTTCCCTGGGATGTACCAGTGACATGTCCCAGCCATCTAATACTCCAAGTCACATCAGGGCATGGCCCTGAAATATTCACCAGATGGTTCAGTTTGCATCTGACTAAACGCTCATCTTGCTGCTGAACAAATACAACTGGCCATGCTCCCCAGCCATTGCATCCCCAACAACCTGTGTGAATAGTTTTTAATGCCAAGAACAAAATAGCACTGACAAGTAATGACAAGATAACCTGAGCTGCTGTTCCTGTTTTTGCAGTAACTGTCTCCCACCATCTCTCTGTGCCGGCTCATGCACAGTTTCAAGCGTCCAAGCTGGTGGTGGCCAGAGTGAAGGAAATAATTCCTCTTAGTTTAAAGAGAAGTCATTTACCTCATCCAAAAAGCCCTGGAGCATCCCTGTTCTTCAGTATCACAGTTTATTTTGCCACTTTTTACATATTCTGCAAGAGATCTTTTAATATTTTTAAATCAAATGCTCTGATTGTGGGATGACTGTTGAACTTGCCAATATGATTTTGTTAAGAACACCAAATATCACTTCTCCTCTCAGTTTCTGAAACTACTTGGCTTTCCTAAGAAGAAATTGAGAACTGCTCTAACAAAACCTGGGGAAGCTGACATCAGTAAAATTTGGGAACTTATTTCTTAGTCTGTATTTAAATCTTTGATGAGTTAGATCAATGCATGTTTTTATTAAGTACCTTACTGCTTTGTCAACCTAAGGTTTCAGGCAAGTTATATTTCTTTTGTGCTTCCCTGGTAGTAAAGGTCAGTGAAAGTTATTAACTTTCAAAATGCCTTTTGGTATCCATTTCTCTCTTACTTGGGCAGAGGATTCCTTATACTCTTAATAGTTGTACTGATGATTTTCATACAATGGGACTGATGACAGGCTAGGGGAAATCAGGGCTGATACAGAGCATTTGGAAAGCCCGTTGCAGAAAATCTGGAAATGTAGCCAAGAAGAATTTGTGAGAGGAAAACAACTGATCACCTCCAACCTTATAATTTTGTTCATCTGTTCTCTAGCACCTGTGCTGAATCATGTAGCCTTGCAAGTTAGTCCATTATAGTGGCCATTAAAGGAAAGATGCCAGTGAACACAAGAGGTGAGAAAGGAAAGGATGGGAACCTTGATGGGGATGTAGAGGTGGCAACATTGTGCAATGCTGAAGACATGGGGATACACTCATTCTGGTGGAAAATGTGATGTGCAGAGAGAAGAAATGACCTTCAGAGTCACTGGCTGACACTGTGAGTCCGGACAAGGGAGGCAAAAGAAATTCCAGGAACTTTTGGGGGCTCCTGGACTTGCTTTGTATTTGACTGCTGGGGCAGCAGGAATCCAACAAAAGCTCATGTGTAGCTGTCCCTCAGGACAGCCTCTAGGTGCATGGGCAGCTATTATATCTTAATTTCTGATACTAATTGTAATGTTTACAAAGTATTGACACAAACAGTGACATAAATCACTTACATTATCTTTACATTTCATTTGATATGTAGAAGCAGGAAGACAGAAGAACAGGTTTTGGAGATTCGTCTCTTTTTTTCAGAGAAGTGTGAAGCTGGCACAGCAGATGATAGACACAGCTGAAGGAACTGTGGTCCTTGGGCACTCTTTTTTTTCAGTGCACAGATATGTTTCTGCAGCATGGTGCTTTCCTGACTGTCCCTCTTGCACCCTGTGCTGACTGTATTCCATGGTCTGAGTGACAGATACACAAAAAAGACTCCACTGGAGTCCTTGTATATTGTCCATGAATTTGTCCTTTCTCTTTAACACAGAACAAAATGGAATTTTTTTGCCTGTTATTTCACTGCAAACATTCTAACTTGAATATCATATCTCACCTCCACAGTGACATGCAGGATGCAGCAAACAGTACAGGAGATGCCCCAAGAAAACTCGAGCCCTCCCAGCAGGCAGTAGGAAATTCACCATTACCATTCCCTGGTGACCAGGGGGCATGCTGAGGCAGTTTTCTTAGCTTATTTTTGCTATTACTAAGGTGGGATTTAAAGTGTTCAGCAACAGCTTATGAGACCTACAGTTTTATCCTGTTACAGAACAGCACCCTGAAGACCTATTTTACTCTAAATTTTAAAAAAGCAAAAATCTATTTATAATTTATCAAATTAATTCCATTAATGATTCCAATATAATTCTTATATTCTTAAATTCTGAAATCTTCTAACCAAGCACATAGCACAATAAGCATTTTAGACACTAACAAAATACTGATAATAAGAACAAAATTGTTTCACCTGTGCTTTTTTGTGGTTTACTTTGTTCTCTAACAAATTGTGAGGAAAAAGAAATATTTTTCCTACAACCATTTTTGCTTTCAAGTACTTTGTTAGAAAAAAAATCTATTTTCAGTACCAGTAGAATTCATCATATTATGACAGGAAAGCAAAATTGTTTCATTTATAAGATCTTGTAACAGCATGAAGCTAACCCCATGGTCTCTGAGACAGAAATTCTGCCAGCTGTAGACTTATAAAGAGCCAGCAGAGAAAAAGAAGTTTCTCAGATGGAGCTGTTAGTCATGATATGAAGAATGTGTGTCCCCTACAGATGTTATAGTTATTTGCATGATAAATCCTGATCATCACCGTAGGAATTTTGCAGCCTTCTTTTAAGTTAATGCTCAAGTTCCAATTAATCTTCTTTTGACAATATTTGTCTAATATTTCAGTGTTAAACAACATTTCCAGGGTTACATTTGCAGTGAGCCTACTGGGTACTTTAAATGCTGTATTTCTGACTTTGTACTTGCTGCAGAACGACTTCTTTTAGTTCTTCAATGCTTCACAAATATTTCTAGGAAAGACAAGTATAATAAGCATTGATAAATGTTTATTAAGGGCATATCTAGACTTGCAAGTTAGCTGGAATTAACACTGGGGTTAATTTAGAGCAAGCAATAGTTGTGGAACAACTCCCTGGGAAAAAAAAAGTATTTATAATAAAATTACCTCATTCTCATGTTCAACACTTGAACTGTTTTGAGTAACATAAGATAAATGAGAACAAAGCATGTTTGTTCCAGTTTGTGGGATCATTACTTTACTTAGGAATGACAGTCTAGGGAATTCAAAATGAAATGAGGGATGTGAAAATACCTTAAGGTGTCTCCAAGAAACTTGAGGTTGCATAAATACAGACTCAGATGCCAGCAGCCCTTTTTAAACCAGCACTACACTGACCCTTTTCAAAGGCCTGTGTAATGCAGAACATGATGCTACACAGGGCACTGAACCCCACACACAAAAGAAGGGTTTTTTACAAGGATGCCATTGCACATGCACCTTGAGTGAACAGGGTGCATTCACTCAGCAGGAGGTCTGGGATTATTGTCTGGTTTGGGAAAGTTATAGCAAATTCTTTGGTAGGGAAACAAAACCAGATGTTGCTAGTATCTTCACTTCTCCTCTGCTCTTACATATTGGGAACAAAAGAGAAACTTAGAGTCCTTATGCCATCTGACTGTCATAAACAGCTTCTTGGTGGAAGAAATGAGTGCTCTCCCTGTAAAGAGGAGGCAGCTGTACCTCTCACAATGATAAGGGGGTTTTGAGCCTTGGTGTTGCTTGGTTTTAACATCTACCCTTGGCTGAGGGTACCCTGTGCCAAGAGACACAGCACTGATGAGACCAAGGCGTTAAACCTTAGTAATTCTCTGTTCCAAGTACAGTGTTTGGGGCAAAGATGCAAATGGGACCAGGAGCCCAGGAGAAAGGCCTGGTGACATGTACTGAGCTGGCTCACACTACAGTGCAATAGTGCCAAACTTTTACAGCTACCCTAGGAAAAGCCATGCCCCCGCCTTCACTGCCAAGGGAGCGGCAGGCAGAACAGTGTACCTAACAGGAGCACTGCTTCAAAAGAGAGTCGGAAAAATACTTGTAGCTTAAGCCAGCAAGCAAATTGAAGCTCTGCAGAGAGCACTTTCCCTTCAGCAGAAAAGCAGACATGTGACTATTCTGCTGCACACCCTAGTTTTGGTGACTGCACTAAAATAAGGGGGGTAATGGCAGAAAATGTGTGAAGCTGTCCCTCATGCAATCCCTCTGTTTTGTCAAGATCCAAAAATCAATCTTAGCATAGAGTTTATTCAAGAAATATTTAAAGCAAGTAACCTCAAACTCACAGACTAAAGTCATAATAGGAGCAAGATGACGCAAGTATCCAAGATGTAGGCATTGGCTATTTAAATGCTTCCTGCTGTAGATTTCCCTCCCGTTTAGTTCCAAAGATAAAATCTAATATGGAAATAAAAAGCTACGTAATACCTCACATTTCAAGCCCACTGGGATAAAGGAACTGGGATAAAAGGAAACTTGCTATTCCATAAATAACCTGATTAATATACATTGTAAAATTCATAACATTATAAACAATTATAATCACTGCATTAAGCAAACTGTATAGAAGATAACATTGGCCTAAAACAAAATTGCAATAATAGTATCAGGTTTCCTGTTTAAAACAGACTTTTTCATCTTAACAAAAAATGTATTTTGAATTACCTTTTCAGGCAATGGACATTTCACCTAGCTTCAGGATGATAGCCTATTCTTAATTTACTACAGTTTAACTTTAAGGAACACCTAGGAATAGTGAACTGAATAAGTAACAGTCTCATATTAGGATATCTGCGTTTGCCTCCAACTGCTCCCCTGTTTGCTGTCCTGTTTTTTTTTGTCTTGCTAGATACACATTAACCTGTTAGACTGACCTTCACTTCCCTCCCAGTCCCTACAACACATTACAATTCTTTAAAAAGACATCTTGGAAAGACTGCCTTTTGGTAATCCTCCTCAGCTGAGCTCTACACACTGGTCTGGCATGCATTGTGTACCTGCATCTGTCATGAAAATTTGATGACAAATCATCTGTTTCCTGACAAAGAGGCTGCACTGACTTCAAATTCCCATGAAATGTTTTTGTCCACCAGGAAGAAAAACATTCCGCTCTATTGCAGTGATCATTTTCAAACTTCTATTCTCCATTTGCTTTAGCCTGTATTATCATTTATTTGTATTATAATTTTTCTGGATCAGTTAAAGCCTGTTGCAAGATACATCTTTTCTATCATCTTTTGGGAAAATGTAAAGAGACCGGAACTAATGAAAGGAATGAAAGCAAATGTTTCACAGTAACAATGCTGTTTTCAGAGGGTGAGAAATGAAGATCCTTTTTAAGGCTGACCTACCCCAGTTTGTTTAAAACTAAGCTGAACTTGAACTGATAAACTACTCTTTTGAGATTAACCTGAATAGTGTACATTCAGTAAAACACTGTAAATGTAAACATACCTGAATTGGAGTCAAACTTTGTTTCTGACCTGAAAATGAAAATAAAAAGATCATAAGTTACAAGAACTGCTTTATGCCATAAAAGCCATTTGTCAGACTGATCCCTCCAGCAAATGCCATCTTTAACCAGACTGTCTAACTCTGTACATTAACACTTAATGCATTTAAAGGCATTTAAATCCAAATAATGACTAATCTTCAATATTTTACTGTTTTCTATGCTGTAATTACAAAGAAGATATTTTAAAAGACAAATCACTAAATGAAAAAAATATAAATTTGAACCAGGATTAAATTATACACTGTGAATCATAGCATACTGTTGTTTGTATAAATTAAATAGTTTTAATTAATTTTTATTTTTGAAAAGTCATTAGGAGGATTTAATTCATTCATGAATGTTTCCAATCTATTTTTGAAGCAGATACCGTTTCATTAATGTCATATGTATTGTAGCCAACGATCTGTACTTAATTGTGCAACATCCTAGGAGGTTTTTGTTTGTGTGTGTCTTCAATTTACTCATTCTGCACATAGGAGTAAGTGGTTTGATTTTCTTAAAAGTGGAAAGTGGGGGGTGGGAGAGAGGAAGGGAGCCAGACCTAAATTTTAACTTGTTTTAAAGTCTTTACAAAAAGACAATGATGTGTGCATTATGCACCATTAGCTTTGGTCGTGCACTGCATATTTTTCTCTTCCTAACAAGTTGTGTTTTCTTCTAAGGGCTTAGCACTTAGCAAATGAACCCTATAACCTGTATATTTAATAAAAGGAAGAAAAAATTAGCCCTTGTGGGAACATCATGTTTCAGATATCGGTTAATAATACTTGTAAATGTAGAAGCCTTTGAAGGTCTCAATTCAACTGTGGGAAAACTTAAGTTGGGTAATTACTCAAGATGCTGCTGATGTGCTGTCAAGCAGAATTAACCCTATGACTAGGGCTATCTACACAATCTGCTACAAGACAGCATTGTCTATATTGAGCCCTCAAACCAATTAACAGGCATGTTCCAATCAGATTTATATCGCCCACTAACAATCAGTTGCACACATGGTCATGGCCGTCACAGCAGGACACAAGGCCTGACCAGCAGGAGACCTGTTAAAGCATGTTACGTTGGCAGCAAAATGCATTTCCCCAGAAATTCTAAGGAGGAAGTACAATGTTGGATCCTTCTACATTGCATCAAGGAAGGGACGTATTTTTGGGAAGTTACAGTCCTTCTTTTTTCAGAAACAAGTGTCGCTAAAAAACTAATTGCAGATTTATTTTCAACTTTTATTTTACAAGCTAGTACATGCTGTTACATGTTGATGTCTTTTACGTGCACTGTACATTTTTAGATAACCTGCACTGTAATTGTATACCAAATATCTATGCTACAGCAAATAAATATAAAATCAATTATAATTTGAAAAATAAACAGGTTCACACTATTAAAGTCATCAGAAAGGAAACAACTCTCTTCTCCCATCCTGCTCATTCTGCACCTTCTTCCAGTGCTCACAATATTTTGTCTTAAATATAACTCTCAGGAGATGAAAGGTGAGAGGGAAAAGACATATCTTCATAATTAATATTTTTAGTACTACCAAAAGCACTGAACAAAGAAAGCATGTTGCTGACATGCCTTCACAAATATCAGCAGCAGTAACTGCCCAGGGCACCAGCCCATGCTCAGTTTGGCAGTATAATTCAATTGGTATTTACACCAGCAGGATGAAGTCCCCACCCTGTGAAATGTGGTAACCTGGGGGAAATTCCACTGAGTTAGAATTAAGCCACTTATTCAGTGTTTTATTTACAATATTCTCCTCAAACTGCTGTATACCTGCCTACACTATTCTCTCTTGCTCATCACAGTATCAGCAACACCTCACTACTACAGACAGACACAATGTACGAATCTTACCCTCGGGATCTGTTTATCTGCACAATCAACTTCTTGTTGCCTAAATTATAGATACTCCCTATTAGTTGGTCAAACAGAGCTCTTGCTTCTCAGCCTAAATGCCTTGTTATGGACACATGCACTGCAATTTGTGGCTTCAACAAACAGGCCCAAGGGCCAAGGTGGCAGAGCACACATGGGGAGGAGGGTCACGAGGGTCACTGGGCACTGTAATGAGTACCAAAGCTCCAAACAGTCATAAATTACTGGACAACACATCAGAAAACTGATATGGGGGTGACAAATGAATCAAACTTTGTCTGGCAACAGCAGAATAGTTATGAAAGAAAACACAACATGGGAGGTAGTACTAGGAGCCATCAAGAGCAGGAGGGTCACCTATGTTATAGTCACCATTTCCCCTTGGGAAAACAATGTAAAATTTAGAACACAGTATTACAGAAACTGTTAGAGATCTTAATAAGGCACAGAAAAAGTGGAGGAAAATGATGAAGCATCTTTGGCATTGTAAATAAGCAGCAAGGGCAGATGTGAGAGAAGCACTCTGCAAGAACACAAAGTAACCTTGACTCCTTGAAGGAATGACAAAGCTTACAGCCATTTTAATGAAAGCAGAATTTAGCAGCATTTCCCCCTTCTTCCAGGATTTATATCTGCTTCTCAACAGCACATTAGACAAAATGTCAGAAACTAATTGCGCATGGGTGTTAAAAATGCTCAACTAAAATATGGTCATTAAATAGGATAAAATTAAATACTGAAAGTACATTCCAAAGGGATGTTCTGCTGCATACAAAAACATTCACTCTGACTCCTTTGTACTTTTAAAATTACATTAACTAGAATGAAAAAACTCAGTACATTGTTTGTTATCATAGTACATACTCTGATATCCAACCTAAGCATCCTGCCAGGCAAGATGCACATTACATATCCAGGTCCTGACTGTACAAATTGTCTTTTATCATTTATCACAACCAGAGGAGAGCACCCCAACACCACACCCCACCGTCCCACCCCCAAATGAACAGATAATAGCTTTCTGCATATTTTCTCTACTTCTGTCTCCTATAAAGGAGTATTGTGAAAGCCAGGTAATCATTCATAAATATCTTTGGAAAGGAGTCTTATGTGCATAAAGAGGAACAAGAGGGTATTTATGAAGTGCTTTTCATTTCTAACTTCGATATGGCTCAAATACACACAATACATGGCAATACAAATGTCGAGTAGGCTCAGCTAGCAACGCAAAATATGCGAGGAAATAGTGAGCTACTGGAAAGATTTAACTAAGTGCAAGCTGCTGCAATACTTGTAAGTATCTCAGGAATAATTAAGTCAAACACAAACAATAGAATATATGATGGTCATTCTAGCTGTACTGTAAAAAGGTGCAGGGTTTCAACCTGTTTCTTCTAAAAGACATCGTATACCAGAGCTTCAGATTGCCAAGTACTAAGAAAGAGAGAGAAATGGAGTAATGATGATCATCATGTGTTTCTACAATCTGAATTTTAAACTACTGCCTTCCTAAGTATGACTAAACTGCAGTTGTTCAGTGCCACATATTACAGTGTCGACAGATACACTACAGCTGAAGTTAACACAAATCTGCTACTTGTCAGGGAAGCAGGTTTTAGTCAAAGAGAGAGGGAAGAGGACTTACTGCAGAATCTCTGCTGCTGTGTTACAATTGCTTTTCATTTTAGCTTTCATGATGAAGTATTTATCAGGTTTGTATAGGTTTTGTTGAGGGAACATAGGGAACAGCCTTTGGAAAGCCCACAACTCTCTCAGAAAGTACACTGCAGTTCTGGTCCTTGCATTTTAACATGGAAGAAGTAATTTTTTTTTCTCTTGGCTTTATTAGGCCTTTGCATTAGCAGTATATACCAGGCTGTTACTTTGCAAGTCTGTGCTTCATGTGTGCTAAACAGAACATTGGTAGGGGCAGACATTCACTATACTACTTCTCTCTGAAAAGGACTTTGATAAAGATCTGTTACAGTCATAAAGATGATGCATCATTGTAGGATGATATTTACAGGAAAATGGACATGTACTAAATGAACTAACCTATAATTAAAAAATATTCTAGTCTGGAGACTTACCATGTTGATTGTAATGCTAGTATTAATGACTGTACCATGTATACTTAAAGGAATTATGAGCATGATTGAGAAAACTAGAAAACATGTGAGAGTGCTTTGTCTTCTCTCATTACACCTTTGGTACTCGATTTTCAAAGAATTGTATTCCATATTGGCATGAGCAGTTTGCTGAAGAGATGATAGTCTAGCAGGCTCCTGATGCAATCCAAGCCAACCCATGTCCTGGTCCAGGTGACCGAGCAGGATACAATCAGTCTTCTCTCTCCCATGTTTGCCTCCCAGTGGTACAGAATACACCTAGCTGCAGTATCAGTGTTCCTGCTACAGCATTGCTAGCAAGCTAAAGAAGGCCAGGAGAGTAATGCTCAGTTGTGAACATATCCCTGAACACTTCATTGGCCCTTATCATGCTGATGAGAACTCTAGACAGGACCTAGGCAAAATGCAGGGGAGGCTTAGGCCAGGGACCGCTCCCCAAAAGCAGAATGAACCAGGCCACTCTGTTTCAGAGTAGAGGAATTGATGTTAAAAACACAAGCTATGTCTTGTCACTTGCCTTTAGGGCCAGAGAAGAGACGTTTGTCCATTTTATTTTTAAGTATAGACATAACCCTTCTGAAAATGTAAACCATTACCTGGAAAACAGTCACTCGTCATACTCATGAACTGAAGCTCCAAATAGCTTCTGGAAGCTCCTGAAAGTCAAGCTTCCAGAAGGAAAAATGCAGCAGTACCTGATGCAATCCAAGCCAACCCATGTCCTGGTCCAGGTGACCGAGCAGGATGCAATCAGTCTTCTCTCTCCCGTAAGAAAGCTTAAAGACCATTCATTAAGCATGCAGCACTGGTGCAAGGAAATTCCTTGTAGAGATCTAGCCTGATGACTGAAATCCTTCCTTGTCTTGCAAAGGCAAGAGTGGTACTATGTTAATGGTACAATAACATTGCCCAGCCACTCTTTCGTTTTCTCTTGATTGGATGTCTGAGAGATGTTGAAAACACCTGACACAGCTCAACAAAAACCAAATGAAAACATTACATGGATAAGGCTGCTGCTATGTCTGCTAGTACATGTTCAACACCATTACCAATAATTCCTTCCAGGAAGTAATAAGGGCAGCAGTGGTTGTTTTATGAAAACTTGGTAATTTAGTCTTTGGCCCTAAAAATTGAAAACTGACAAAACAATAATATTTATTTTTTTAAAAGGAAATAATTCTCCCAGGCTTCCCAGTTTCCATCTATATCACATCTTTCTCAAAGTCCTGCATATGGTAAAGGACATGATCATGGTTTATTAAATATGGAATAGATTGTCTCCTATGGTAGTAGCGTCTATATCACATGGAGTTCACTCAGGTCCATTTTAACCTTCTGTTTCCATGGCTATGGACAGAATGGTATTTAAAAAAAAAAAAAAAAAAAAAACAAACAAACCAAAAAACTGATGTAACTATTTAGGGATTTATAAGACCTGCACGATCAGGGAATTTGAGAAGTCCCCAAGCTTTAAGAACTAAGCAGAAAGAGCAAAGCTGGGCCTGTTGCTACGTTGCGGCCAGGGGACAGATCCTGTGGTGTCTCAGAACTACTCACAGATACTTCCCAGAGCTGGACATGCCTAATGCCTGTCTCTCTTGTACCATCATGTGGATTCTCAGTTATAATACAATAATATATATTATTTACAATAATATTATCTGCTATAAGCTAGTAATATAGTTGGACTCTTGTTCAGGCCTCTCCTCAAAGAGAGATTGAATAAGCTGTCTCTCCTGATTTTCTTATTGCTTTAAGGACTTAATATCTTTGAGGTTTAATAACTACTTCCATGAAAAATTTGGCTGAAATTGTCAAATAGATTAAATTATACAGTTTTATTATTACAAAAGGATTGACATGGAGTCAGCATTACATTGTATTAGTTCCTTAATAAGCCTGGTTAAAGAAAAAAAATTCACTATTGACAGATGATGTGATAAATTCTGTTCTGCATATTGATGAAAAGCCAAATTCAAAATGAGCATTTTAACATCAGAGAATTATTTAGGTTGGACAATAATTTAAGATCATTAAAGGCCCAACCATTAATCAAGTTCTGCCAAGTTCACCACTAAACTGTGTTTCTAAGTGCTACATCTACATGTCTTCTATCACCTCCAGTGATGGTAAAGAGTAGTCTCTGGGTGAGTTCAGCCCAGAGAGACAGAATGTCTTTAATGTGAGAGCTATAACTATAAAAATACATACCTTCTGCAGTCATAGTCCATAGCAATCCACCCTACCTGATTTTTACTTGAGGTACATACATGTGCATAATAAAGCATAAAGTAGGCTAAAACCAGCTGAAAATTACTTCTTCCAAGCAGAGTGACTGATGAACAGTAAATACAAAGCAGAGTAAATTTTAAACAAGGGAAAAAATATATCAGACATAAAAGTTTACAAAGAATATGTTGTACTTTTATACTGAAAACAGCAATGAAATTCATACTAGAATCAGCATCTATACAAGGATGGTAGAATCAGAATCTATGCAAGGATCATCTTGTGTACTCAGCACGGTGAGGATGCATCTCCTGTTCAGTTTCGGGCACGCAACAAGAAGAACATTAAGGGAATGGGAAGAAGAATTAAGAGAAGAACATGCTGGAATGTGTCCAGAGAAGGATATGGATGCTGGTGAAGGATCTGGAGCACAAAAAGGATGCTGAGGGAAGGCCCTATCACTCTCTAAAACTACCTGAAAGAAGAGTATAGCCAGGTGAGTGTTGAGCTCTTCTCCCAAGTAACAAGCAACACAATGAGAGGAAATGGCTTCAAGTTATACCAACGAGATTTAGATTGAGCATTGGTAAAATTTATTCATGGAAAGCATTGTCAAGCACTGGAACAGACTGCTCAGGGATGTGTTTGGGTCACCATGCCAGAAATATTTAAAAGGTGTGTAGATGTGGCACTTAGAAACATAACATAACATTCCTACACTGGTGAGAACCAACCAACTTACTTCAAACAAATGTCATTAAGTAGAAACTGCTGAGTTTGACAGTCTTCTAAGGAAACTAAGACACAGTGAGGACAGATGAAGTTGCTCAAGTAGTTCTCTTGGATCTTACTAGAGAAACCATATCATTGATGTCATATGGGCTCTCCTAGATAGATAAACAGTGCTGATTTTTTTATATGACTTCCTCAACGAATATGAAGATCAGTAAGAAAGCTTAAAGACCATTCATTAAGCATGCAGCACTGGTGCAAGGAAATTCCTTGTAGAGATCTAGCCTGATGACTGAAATCCTTCCTTGTCTTGCAAAGGCAAGAGTGGTACTATGTTAATGGTACAATAACATTGCCCAGCCACTCTTTCGTTTTCTCTTGATTGGATGTCTGAGAGATGTTGAAAACACCTGACACAGCTCAACAAAAACCAAATGAAAACATAACATGGATAAGGCTGCTGCTATGTCTGCTAGTACATGTTCAACACCATTACCAATAATTCCTTCCAGGAAGTAATAAGGGCAGCGGGGGTGGTTTTATGAAAACTTGGAAATTTAGCTTTTGGCCCTAAAAATTGAAAACTGACAAAACAATAATATTTATTTTTTTAAAAGGAAATAATTCTCCCAGGCTTCCCAGTTTCCATCTATATCACATCTTTCTCAAAGTCCTGCATATGGTAAAGGACATGATCATGGTTTATTAAATATGGAATAGATTGTCTCCTATGGTAGTAGCATGAGTCATGGATTTCACTCAGGTCCATTTTAACCTTCTGTTTCCATGGCTATGGACAGAATGGATTTTTGAGTAATGTATAAGAAAGTGCCTTGAACAATTAAAGTAGGCACAACCTTGCAAATACAGTTGGCCTTAGAAAACACTAAGGATTTGGGTGGCATAGGTGGCTCTTTGTGAACTGATAGAGAAAAACACAGCCTTGCTGTGAAGACCGTCCAGCCATGGTAAATGTGGCTCATAAAAAATTAACACAAGCGGGTATGGTTGATAAGTATAAGGACTTTTTCTTTGGATTATTAGTTGTCTATCAGATCCAAGTTCTGCACTGAGACATGCTCCAGCCACAGCAGGTGAGATCCAGTGAACAGAAAGCCATGAAAAAACACCCTAGAGAAAGGTGAGGACAGCAGGGCTCCTTCTTTTAGCATAAGCCTGCAACTAGATTGGAGTAAATGTAACGCAAAACTGCATAAGGACTGGCTTGCAGGAAAGGACATTCTCGAGATTAGTTTATTGGCTCTCTCATTTATTGCTTTTTTAGGCAGCTGTACTGGGATGTACGAGACTGCATGGCGTGAAAGTTCAGAGATGGAATAATAAGATTCAAGAGCATGATTATGCATTTTATGTGTGAGGCACCTTTGATTGTGGAAAAACTTAAAGCATGTCCTCCATAAAACTTGGGAGGTTTCTCATAACACTAGCACAAGTAGGTAGATGAAGAGATGTGACATTCCTAATTGTTTCTTTTATCTTCCATGTGATAGAGACAAAGTTCTATTTTAAAGACTTACCAAAAAACAGGTCTTTCATCTGGAGTGTAAAATTCATATGTTCCCTGACCTCGTGTGTCACATGGTAATGAAACAACGTAAATCAGAAATGTTAAAAGTTGAAGTTTGTTAATATTACTGCTGAAGCTCCAGTCTCTTTCCTAGTTAAACTGATGGTCCATAGTCCAAATATATATATTTACAGATTACAAAGACATAAAGACAAAAAAATTAATAGACAGCAATGAGAAACAAATGTAAATGCAAGTTTCTGATGATTATTTGGAAATTACAAAAAGAAACCACCAAAAAAAAATCCCATGCCATCACAAAAAGTACTCATATTTTAAAGGTGAAATAGACTTTCTTTGTATGGTACTCCCATCTTACTCCTAAGGAAATACTTCAGTAATTTACATTTTGTAATTTACATTTTTGGCAAAAATGTAGTAAGAAGCACATATTTTTCATTTTCTTATCTATGTTTCCTTCTCACTTCTTTTTAGCTGTCTGGGCTGATTCAGTGACCAAGATTCAGAAATCTATATTCCCTGGATGAGGAAGACATCATATACTGATATTTTGAGGTCAATAAACAAAAGAAGATGGACTCCTACTGGCTTCTGCATTTTTTCCCACTGTTGTCAGCCACTTCAGAAAAACTGGCAGAATTAGATGTAGGCCAGAGGTAGCAAGAGTTCATAAGGCAACACAAAGACTTTGGGGGACTGAGTTAAGGCCAGTCTAATCTCAGTACACAATAGGTGAGGTTTTCACCTGTTTTCTTCACGTGCCCACTAGCCTGGGAATTATTAAAATTAAAAAATAACTCCCCTCTTTCTCTCCTCCCATAAAATCCACAGGAGTCTCAAAGAGATTCTGAAAACAGAGACATTTCCTTATAGCTCATTTTAAAAAGAGAAACCCAACTCGTTAACTCAAGACTATGCCAGACCATACTGTGCACTTGAGATAATCACAGATAAGTCTCATATTGCAGTTTTTTCCCATTGTGAAACTATTTTGAAGGCAACTGGAAACTGGAAACTAGTTCACATTAATTTATGTATACTACTGCTGTCCAAAACTCACCCATCAAAACCCCCCTACTCTTTCTCCATCAGATGATAGAAAGGAAGACAGTCTTGAAGATAGAAGGTGAAATCCTGACTCCATTGTATTCGTTTGCTAAATATGAATTTGCTTCAACAGAGCCAGGATCTCCCCGCAAAAGATTTAGCTATAGTGAGCAGTGGAATGTCTAAGTGGCAGAGTAGAAAAACAGGTTATGGAGAGTTTGGATCCCCATTTTGCACCCTCAAGCCAAGGACCATAGTAACACTTGACATGAGACTGTTGACTTGGCTGTGTCTGTAACCATCAGATTTTCAAAAGATTCACTTATTACCAGTTCCTGTAGGTAATTCTTCTGACAGAGGAATCAAACATTACAGAGATGAGGTGCTTCTTTCATTTAACAGTCTCTTGAGGACAACTATCACTACCACATCTGGTGATTCTAGAGCTACATCAATTGTATTTTTCTTTAACCTATTACTGGCACAATATTCTGTATTATTAGTGCTATCCTGACCATCCTGCTTCATGCTCTTGTAAAGGTACCTCTTTAAGTGTGAGGGACTAAATTAGAGTGAACTGAGGGGGAAAAAAAAGAAAAAAAATTAAATTCTTCATCAGAATGAACACAAGCAGCCAGAAATAAGAAAAAGCACATAAACAACAACTGAGTCTGTGGAGAACAGTGCAGTGATCAAAGGAATTCAATCAGCACTGCTTCTAGCATCAAACTTAGGGCCATAATTCCCACAGTACTTCTAAAGTGTATTTTTAAACCAGCCCTCCGTGTGTGCTAATTGGGATGAATGGAAATTCAGTAAGTAATGAAATTTTACTCAGTTTTGTTTTCTTAACTGCTTGAATTCTAAGAAAAAAGCATCCACCTTTTTCTCCATTATCAGCTAAAATGCTACATGTAAAATTCAGCATTGCCACCGGGTATCTCTTAAATCTACCTGTAAGTAATTCTAACAGTCAAACCTCAGTATTGGTTGACACAGTGAAAGACTGTTACAATTACTGGCATACAGAAAAAAAAATTAAAGTAATATTTTTTTCCTGCCATACTTCCTCTTTTACCTGAATGTCATCTTCCTATCTTATTTATCCTAAGTTTTTATATTTGCTATGAGATTAATTTTACTACAGAATTATTTACATTGTATTTACATTGCTTCTCTTGTGTTCCTTAAAACATGGAATGACTTCACCATTCTGTGATTCTATGAAATGACCTTATACAATTACGTTTTAAACATATACAAGATAGTACATAACCTAAGAGACAGAAATCTCAAAACTATATTTAGCATACTCACTTGAATAAAGGAGTTCCACAAACAACACATTTGTATATTCCTTGAGCTTTATGGTGTGTGTACTCCCCCTCAAAGGCACTGGGAAAACAACAATACTATATTTTAAAATTAAATAAAGGAATTCAGTTTTTTTAAATTTTTTAAGTAGCTGAGTGTTTAGAAAAATGTTATAGAAGAAGCCCACGATTTCTAAGTTGGCAGCTGTTTTTTATTAAAGGTAGCAAATAAAGCAGGCACAGGAAAAGGGGAATGTCCTCGTTAGTGTGCCTCGGATGTTACGCATCATGCAAAAGGAAGCAAATTGTGCCACAGTTCAAAGGCTGGAACTACAACAAAACCAAAAAGGATAAAACAGAAGTCTTCCCCTATCTGGCAAGTGAAATGTCAAGTTTTGTAAACACGGATTGTTTGGCACGTAGCTCAACCTGCTGCACCTCGCGGTGTCCACATCTGGCGGCGCGCAGGGCTCGGCGGCCGCAGTGGAGCGAGGTGTGAGGCCGCCCGGGCGCTGCAGAGCCGTGGCGCTGGGTCAGGCCAGCACCGGCTGCCCGTGTGGCACAGACATTGTAGCTGAAAATGAAATAATTGGTCCAGGATTTCAAGCTGTGCGCGCCTTATATTTTCAGTTGAAAAGCAATATTCCAGCTTTAAGGGAATATTTTTCTAAGTTAACAATCTAAAAGGCTAGGAGGTCATTCACCTAATACGAATCAGCTGCGCTAGCCCAACAAAAAGCCTATGTGCTCAGCAGCTTGTTTTTATTATCCTTTCACCCTTTTTATGAGGTCCAATTTTTTTTATAAACAGGATTTTTAAGAATGACCTAATCTCCGATTGTTTGTGTGCATTAAATCACGTTGTTGGTCCCGTACACAAGAGCGTGGAGGGCTGGGGGAAGGCAGGACAGGTCTCCCAGCAAAGGCAACTGTCCCCATGCCCTGCCAGGGCTGCAGCAGGATGGAGACGGCTGGGGAGGAGAGGGGGACTGTCCCCACCAGCCTCTCTGGCACGTTCAGCCACCAAATTCAGCGCTGTCAGGAAGAGGTTTGCCTATTAACCAGGACCCCACGTGCAGCAGGGAGTCCTTTCAGCTCATGAATGAAAACAAGCAGTTACATCATTAGTACGTTTAGAGGAGAGGTAAAGCCAGGGCCTTACGCCAAGCTCAGTGGTATAAATTAGACAACAAAAAATGGCTGGGTCTTGGCAAGTTACCTTTGGCTGGAATCAGCTGAGAGAGAGAGACTTTATTCACTAAAAACAAATCTTGGAAGTCTGTCCTTTTTTTTCCCCTCCAGGACTTGAGGCTGGGTTCCAGCGACTAAAGCCATGTGAGGGCAGTTATTGAAAATTTTTGACATTCCAACCACAAATGAGCCAATAAATACCTTCTCCACATGTGCTTCAAAAAGAAATTGGAGTGGGGTGGAAAAGAACTAAATTATGCTACCTTCTTTCTGCAGCCAAAACGTCTATGCTTACAATGGCCACCTTCAAAACTCCAGCCTCCTGGCACAGGGCCATTTCCCTCGTGGTTCTGCTTACTGCAGTGTCTTCCAAAAAAAGTGTACCTAAACCACTATTACTTCCACACGTTTTGTAGTAAACTAAAAACAGACTCTAAATATGAGCCTGGTGACTTTATAAGACATGCAGTGTTCATTAAAAGAAAAAGTCACACAAGACCCTTGGCCCTGGCCCCCTGTTGCAGATTCTTGTCTTTGCAGTAGTGTTAATTTGTAGGGGTTAGTAAACAAGTGCAGAAATCCTGGAAGAAGAAAACAACCAGCAAAACTTGGTAGGGAAGGTGAGCAAACAGCAGTAAGAGGAGGGGTGGAAAAGAAAGATGCCTGTGTTTTTAGATCAGAGTTTCCTTCATCCTGCCTTACCTTTCAGTCCCCTTCTCCTGAGTGACATGGTACTGCAGGGGTGTCAGCCGCTTCCTCAGCTCCTCCTGGGAAAAGACCACCTTACAGTCCTTTTTATCCCTACATGACCCTGCAAAAGGAGAGGATATGGGAGAGGGAGCCTTTTTAGCTTAAATCCTGAATAATTGCTTTGGCAGACAGCCACAGTATAGCTTCTGCATTCACTTGTCAATGACCAGGCTGGTCCCTAATGCACAAAGAATGGCTCAGCTGAACTGCAGCTGATTATTTATTCAAATATAAGTATAGAAAAGAATTTTTATAGAGAGCCAGGTGATTCCACTGGAGCAGTGACAATGTGCTACAGCCAAAGCCCTTTGGTGTGTTATACACTAAATTGTTGCGCACACAATCATTCACAAGAAAGTACCATTTTTCGACCATTAAAAAAGATCTGCAAAAATCCCAACTACAGCTGAAACATTCTTTACAAGACATCTATATTGGAGACTTATGGTAATGGGCATATGATGTTTAGCCACAACATCTGGCAATTTCAATACCCTTAAAAGTAGCTGAAAAACAATTCTAGCCTTCAGAATTACAGTAAGGTTGATTTAATTTCTAGTTGCATCCTCATCCTTTATAATGTAGCTTTTTTCTTTTTTCACTGTTGAAGCACTAGAGTAGGAGTCCTGAGGAGTAAGTAATTTCTTTATGCACAAAGTTGTACAAGGTTCAACAATAAACTTGTTGCAAAATTTGTTGCAAAGGAGGTTGCAGTTGAAATTACCCTCCTCTGAAAATCTAATCTTAACACTTTGCTTAGTTCACACAGAAAATCCAAGGAGTACATAAGAATTACTGTAAAAAAATTGACATTTCTATAGTGCAAAAATCCACATTGGGAAAGCAAAAAATAATCATGAGGTTACTTTTGGGAATGAAAATTTCCAAAGTAACAACATAAACTGCAAAAATATTCAGGTAACTTTGATAAGCACTGGCAAAAATTAGCTGACAAAATACAGCAGGGAAAAAGCACCCTAATTATGACAGTAAGTAAAATACGGTACAATAAGAAATAAACACTCCCGACAAAAATATTTTTTGCTAGAAATGTATATACACTCATAAAAAGACCAATTGTGTTCCCAAAGTAGAGGCAACAGAGCTACCCATCTGTATGTCATTTAGTACAGGAGGGGCAATGGCAGGTTTAAATTACATGGTATTGGATTGCAATTTCCTAACATTGGATGCTTTTCTGCTTTTTTACCTTGAGTCATTACTAAGGAGCGTTCATAAAAAGTAGCTTAGAGCACAGATGCTTGCAAATCATTTAAGAAAAGATGTTTCTTTCTTCCTCCCCCTCTTCTTTTCTCAATTTTTTAATGTGTGGGGGTGGGTGAATAGGGGAGAGTGAAAAAGAATAATGCTGTTGGTCACTACCGACTAACCCTAGGAAGTATTTTCAGGAAGAAAAAAGTAAAATTGAAAACATCTGATTGAAGTAAATAGTGCAAACATAAAAAGCTTTACTAGTGAAAGAAAAGTATTGAAAAGAGACTTTATTTCATAGATTAGAAATTACTTTTGATCTAAACATTCTTAAAAACAGATTGTTTTCCACTCTGACCCATCTCATTAGCTGTGCTGCAGAGTCTTCGTTTTAATGGCAAGCTTTGAAAGAGCGCTGCTGTATGCCTTTGTTAGCTGCAATCTTATTTGGGAGAGGGATAAAGATTTCATTCCAGGTCTCTTTGTTTGTCTTTCAAGAACCACTAAAGCAGTATTCACACAAATTTTGCAGGAATGTGCCCTGTGCCATAGCTTACAAATTATTTGGTTTTGGTGCACTTAAAGGTCACCTTCCAAATTAGCAAAATTTTCCTACATCCTGGCTTTTCAACCTTAAATGTAAATATTGTTTCCTAACTGTAAGTGAGGTTTGTTCTTTATAACATTTGGTTGCTTATTTAAGGATGTCAAACTTTGGAGGTTTTTATTCTCCAAACGTGCAGGACTCGAGGACTAATAAGTCTTTCAAAGTAACAGGGAAAGGAAGCATATGCATTATATAAATAGCTATTGTTATCTTGCATTACGCAGCTCAGAAAGAAACTGTTTGAGAAACAATCTTTTCTCTACAATTTCAGTTTTAAAAAGTAGTCTAGAGAGCAACAAAGAATCTTACGAACCAACATCTCTTCAATTTTTAAAATATCTACAATAATAAAAAAAAATAAATTCTATTTGCTACTTAACTGCTGCTGCTGCTACAACAAGGCAAACTAAGCATAACTTCACTTTGAACAAAGAGAAAATACTGAGTGTTTTGTAAAATTGTCAGTATGCCCCCTTTACATTCCTTAAATAATTTTTCATCTTGTTTACAAATTTAATGTTCTCCAATCTGTGGGTTCACTATATGCATAAAAAAATTTCTAGATGCCACATGATCCACAACAATGTTCAGAAGTAGGAAGCATGTTAAAAATCTTTTGTATGCCTTGTTTCAATAATTAACCATATGTTTTGTAATACAATTATTTATGTCTGCAGGGGAATTTTGCCAAACTACACTGGGGTGAAATGCAACTGACCCCAATAAAGGATTCTTCAAGTTTGTAATTTGAGTATTGATCAACAAAAAGTTGCACTATAAATTATAAAGGAAATCTCTTGGTCCAGCCTTCAGCATTCAAGAATGGCCCTATTCAATTAATTGTACTTACTATTTAACTGCTGGCAACAAACAGATAGCTCAATATATGAATCACACTATTTCCCTATTGCTGTAGAGGCAATGAGGTAAAGCAAGACTCATCCCTGACTGCAGAGGATATAAGGGTATTTTATCTGAAATGGGGATAGCCTACAAGCTCCTATAAAAATGCAATTAATTGCAGAAACTAATAGATTTGATTCTAGGAATATATTCCTTCAGTTAGGAAAAAAATTACATGCAAAAGGGATAAAAGTGCATATTTTTTGGTAAGAGTGTTTGCTTCTGGTTTTGCAGCTGTTCCTTTATGACATGAGATGACTGTCACATTCAAGGCAACTGTTTGTATCCTGGGAAGGGACAACATAAAGCTACACAAAGATGCCCAATATAAGAAAAACTGCCACTAGTAATGGAACTGTTATCGAGCTAATTATTAAACTAGAGAATAAACAGGCAGGCTGACCACCTTCCTACATCTATTTCTCCATAGATGGGATGAGGTGTGGGCTCTGGGAAGGGTCCATACAGGCAACAAAATGCTTCTGCAGCTCAGCCATAAAGGCAGGCTTAGAGTTCACTAGCAAATCATAGCGTTTGAGGCAAATGAGAGAAAAGGTCATCAGTTCTACAAACAGCATTATATCAGTGTGGTTACTGATTAAAGGTGAGGCTAAATTCAATGCAGTATGAGCATAAGAGAACCTGGATTCATAGGATCTATATTAGCACTCTTGTTCCTTGGAGATGGTGCTCTCAGCAATGATTTTTAGAAAAGCCCAGGACAGCTATGCTCTGAACTCCAGTTAGATGCAGCTGTTAAGAGGTGAACTCCCTGCAAAGGCAGACGAAATCCCCTTTGATCCACTGCAGGATAGGAGGCCAGATTAAATCTCTCTAATCAGCACCCCATGGTGCCTTCTTTGGGGTTGGCACTCCTAAGAAGAGCAGTGTGCAGGCAGCTCCTTCAGTCCTCTGGCAGCGGCTGTATCAGTGCTAAAGGGACTTATGATCCTGGAGCAGGATGGAAGGCTTTGTGAGGAAAAGACCAGCCTCACAAATCTTCATGAAAAAAAAAAAGGCTGAGGAGGGTGAAGCAGACATCAACAGAAACCCTTCTTGGAGACTTCACAGTATTCTTGTGTTTAGGAATGGGTGGTTTTTTTCTGAAAAGCAAGGCAGTGCATGCTGCCATTTACTATTCACCTGCAGACTATGGGCATTTCAGGGTTCAGCTCTATAGTCTGCTGTACAAATTAAGTGAACAGAAAGTATTTTCTGGGTGTTGACCTGACAATGAAGACATTAAGCATCTCACCTCACATATAATTTCCAACTGACTTTTCAAAGCTGTGGTTCATAACATTCCTTCCTTAAAAGCAATCACAAGAAAACCAGCAACAAGATATGTTCAGACAGACATCTCCAAGTTAGCAGACCATTACTCCTCAACTCAGTCCCTCACCTGTTCCAACACACCAGAGGTTGGTGATTAGTGTCTGACATGCCCTGAAATATGGTGGCATTTTGCCTGATAGGTTTCCTATATCAAACATACTTTTGAACCATTCTAACAATTTTCTCTTGAGTTTTGTTGCTTCCCATCACTGAAATTAACTCAATATTTCAACTGCATGGAAGACACAACATACATTTTCCCTCTTCTATCTATGCTTATATTCCACTAGCATTAATGGACATTATGGTCATGCACTGAGCACATACCACTCAGACTTCCTGAACTAAATACAGCAAGATCAAATGCTCCAGCAGAGCACAGCCATATGATAAATCGGACTTCTAGTTTTCAGTGCTATTTCTTTTACTATAACCAAGCAGTTTTTTAGGGGCCTTACAGTACCTTTTGGTTTTCATATCTCACCCCAGCCCCAATCCTGCCATGTGATCTGTGTAGGCAGACAGTTCAGAAAATGCATAGCTACTTAAGGGTCTATGACTGTACATGAGATTATAGGATCTGACTCTAAGTATACATCTTTTTGCTTCCCCATCTTTAAGTCTGTCCCATTATGAGCGAGTCAGACCTCGGTAAAGTGATGGTAAATTACCTCAAACTGATATTAAAAGGAATTCCACAAAGTTAAAAAATATTTGCATACAATTCTTTAAATAAATATCCTTACATATGCTATTGCTAACACTTAGTATTTTTAAAAGTGGAATCCCTCATTTCTTATTACTTCAGATTTCATTTCACAGTTTATGCCTCTTGTTGCCAGTTTTGCCTCACAGTCTGATTAAGAAAAGGCAAACTCATAATTCTCTCTCACATATTTTAATTTCTATTTAATTTCTTCTCTGCATTCTCTAGTCTTCAGCCTTGGGAGAAGGCTGCAGTGTTCTCTCACTGCAAACAAGCCAGGAACTTAAAAAAGAACAACTCTTGAGAATGGTTACATTGCAAACAGTTCTATTGGCTTGTATTGGGAAAACACAGTTTTATAAAATCTGTATTTGACATGATAGTTCTTTTTATAATCCCCTCACGAGCCATTTCAAATTACCTTAGCCTGCTGGTGACTAGGATAAATGTAGCAAAAGAAACAGAAACTTCAGTTTCAGAACTGCCTCTGAAATGTTTGGAGGTCAGGTTTAAGTAAAACTCAAACTTCATCTTTAAAAAACCCCTGTAAATGTTTTACACATTGAAAAACAGATCTGTGCTTCCTTTGCTTTCTTGCTGTAGGTAGCTAACTCCCACCTGCTGTTGAAATACCATTTGCAGTTTCATGCAAGCATTAGAAGTAATGGAGCGAAGACCATTTCCACTATATTGTGCGTTGAAAATCCAAAAGCCAGGTACCAGAACAGCAGTTTGAATTTTGGGTCAAATTCCAGGTTCTATCTAAAAAGAACACCACCCAAAAACTAACTGTCTTTAAAAAAAATTATTTGCTTAACACCAGGAGGGTCAGATGGTCACAAGGGAAGGGCAAGCCCCTTCCCTGCAAACTTGCAAACTTCCCATACAATCAAGTAACAGAGCTGTCACTTTTTTTTTTTCCACCTGGTCATCAGCATAGCTCTTGTTTAATTTAAAAAAATTTTTTTCTAACTGTCTTTAAAAAAAATTATTTGCTTAACACCAGGAGGGTCAGATGGTCACAAGGGAAGGGCAAGCCCCTTCCCTGCAAACTTGCAAACTTCCCATACAATCAAGTAACAGGGCTGTCTCTTTTTTTTTTTTTTCACCTGGTCATCAGCACAGCTCTTGTTTAATTAAAAAAAAAAATTAAAAATCTCCAAACTGCCAGCTCATGCATCTCTATGCACTTGTTTTCTCTCCACAGAAAGTGATACTAGGATCCCAGCAGGCAGGCCCATTTAGGCAGCATCTGTTGTTTCCACAGGTCTGCAAACCTGCTTGCAGCAAGTTACACTAAGGCAGCCATGCAAGCCAAAGGGCCATTCCCTGGAAAAGAAATCTGAAGCTGCCTCTCCTCCCTGTGAATGTGAAAAGCATTTAACAAAAGACTGAAGTGTTTTGCATAGTGGGAAAGGGGGAAAGAAAATCAGCTCCTTTTGTCCTCTCCAGGCATGTCTACTTTACTTCCATGTCTGACATCAATGAAATAAATGTTACTACCAGACACGATCTTGGTCTCACAACCTTTCCAAATTATAACTACTGAGAGGAATCCACCACCACCCTGCATTAGCTGGTGGAGATGAAGGCAGCTTCCTCTGGAGCTTTTTGAGCTGTCATCTTCACTAGTGTTGAAGCAACAACAGCATGTGGCTGCTCAGCAGAGGTTGGTGAATAGAAGAACCTTCAATTAAGTGGAGCAAAAGCTCATTATGTTATAAACTGCCACATTTGTTATCGTTTCTGCTGAGATGGCCAAAGACAGAGTGCACAGGGCAGCTGACCTATTTGCCTTACTCTTGGATGCAAACCAGGCAAGACAAGATCAAGATCTATTGGTACAGCAGTGGAGGGGGGATATTTATAATGATGGATTTCTCTTCCTCTCCCCCCAACAGATAAAGACACTTTTCTTTTGCTGATATTATCCTAGCACCTTTCACAGGCACTACATTTGTTTAAATTAAAAACAAGAAAGACAGAGACACTGAACACTCTTTATCTGGTCCGTAGATTTCTGACAGAATCAATAAAAGGGTGCCAACATATGGAAAAGCATTTTATTAACAGTGGGATCAAGGTGAATTTAGTAAGAGTGTTTTATGCTACCTTTTGCATTTAAAATATTTCAGTAAGTCATCAAAATAAGTTTATTCACATAGCTTTAATAAAGGTTTAACCCTGCAGCAGAAACAATTAAAAAGTCAGCATTTTCCAGCAGTAGTGTGTAGCTTATTTTGGCATTCAGGTTGTTGCTAAATCCTCCTGCTGCTTCCTCCACAATAGTGATGTGTGGCCTGTGAAATGAGCACTGGATTTCAAGACTCAAGGTGCTGCAATCTGTACTTGGAATGGGGGTGGAGGAAAGGAGAGAGCTGGGGGAAAGTCTTTCCTCCCCTCCAGTTCTCCATAACAGCCCAGATCTAACTCCCTGAAAAACTTGACCTGTCTCCAGCTGTGGAGGGTAAGGAACACTTCTGCAAAAGCACTGCCTGCTCTATGGCCTTTCATCCCACTTCTCCAAGCACTGAGGGACATACTTAGCATGAAGACAGGAACTGCTGTGACACTCTGCTCCAGTTCATGCTCTGCTATGACCAGCACAGAAAACACTGTAGCTCACTCCCCTCTCAATCTGCTTCAGGACTAAAGGTAAAAGAACAGTCAAAAGGGGTTGTAACTGCCAACTTCATTCCCTAATGGGCCTTCTGTATTTCCTTATGTTTAGTTAAAATTCAGCCATGCCTTATGGGTCGAGAAGATGGGGTCAAGTCCTGTAAAAGGCTTCAAGAGGATTTGGTCAAACCTTTCCCTGCTCTGCTCTCCTTGGGACTCCCTGACCTGGGCCTGAGCATTGATGGGGGAGTTCTTACCCACAATGCACAAAGCTGCCAGCACCAGACCTGGGCTGCCAGCACCTCCCGTCCCACAAGAACCTCTTCTCCAGACAGAGCAGAGGGCACCTTTGTACCCTAGCCATGCATCCCTACCCAACACAGCTTCTTTTGAAGGAAATCACAGACTGTGATACATATTTAGCTTGTAACTAAGAACAGTTTCCCCCTTCTTAGCATTCTCTGGGGCATGACTCATCTCTACTCATTTACCCCTAGATCATGGTCTGTGCTGTAGCAACCTATGGTTAAGCTAGCAGCTCAGGTATGGCAATGTTTGAGCCTCTAGTGCCTGATTCCCAGTCCACACTCTAGGTGGACATTTAAGGTTCCATCAAATTCCAAGCTCATAAATTCCCTAAGTGATCATCCCCTCCATTGTTTCCCAACACACTCTGACTGACTTCAGGGCTCACATTCACTTCTTGCATGTTTTCTTGCTTGTCCTCCCTCAGCTCAGCAATATAGAAAATCTCCTTTCTTTGTGTGTGCTGTCGTCTCTCCTTTACATCACATTCTTCTCTGAAACCTTCATCACATGCTCCTCAGAGAAAAGACAAAGCCAGGAGTTTCTTTTAATTGAAGGGGAAAAAGTGAAGGCAGTCCTTAAAGGACTTCTTAGTCCTCCTGTTAGACACTCCAATAACTAAAAAAGGTAACTTTTCAAGAGGAACTTTAAAACCCAGAAACACCCTGCTGAAAATTCATCTTTTCCATACCCAACTAAGCAGAAAACACGCAAACCTGAGTTGCAGAAGGTTCAGGAATGGAACACAGGAAATTTATGAACTCCCAGAATTAAAACATTCCAGCAAGAAGGGTGGAAATGGTTTGTGGTGGATCCTTTGTGAGCAGGAAGGGAATGAAAACAACCTTAAAAGATCCATCAAGGTACGCATTAAGGGACTTGTCTTTGTGCATGATCTGGGAGCACAAGAAATGTCTCTTCATCCCAGTGCTTCTCAGTGCAAGAATCACTGAGGAGCCTCCACCCAGGTGGACCAGGAACAAGCACCATCTGTCTCCTGAGCAGATGAGGAAGAGTACAAAACTCCACCAGAACAAAAACTTAAAAAAACAAAAAAAACCCCAACCCCCCCCCCCAAAAAAAAACCCCAAAAAACAACACTAACCCCAAAAAAAAGAAAAAAACCCCAAAAAACAACACTAACCCCAAAAAAAAAAAACCCAAAAAACAACACTAACCCCAAAAAAAGAAAAAAAACCCAAAACCAAAACAACTAACTCTAGGGAACGTAACAGAAGGCTTCTTGTCTTCTTTATGATCCCAAGTTTGGCAAGTATGAGGCATTTTTAAGAGTATTACACCCAAAGAGATATCTACTAATAAATTTGATCTTAAAATGCATTAAGTAAGGCATTCTAGACTGAATATTATTGTACAAATGGAACATTTGTAAATACAGTACAACATAAAATATACTCCCATTAAGATAGCTATACGTAATTTTAAAAGTGATTTTAAAGCCATGCCAAAAATATGATAATGTTATGCTCTATTATGATAATGTGGTGTTCTACTATCATATGACTAAAAGGCAAACATACACACAGACATTTATATAATAATGATATATGAATGGTTTCACATGCTATTTACTATTGTGATCATATAGTGAATATTTTCCACTCTTTTCAAGAGTCTTCCTCGTAACTGCTGGGAGGCAGTAAATTAGGTATTTGTAAGACTGTGTTCTAAATTTAAAAATCTGTTTTTCATCCAATGATATTTGCATTTTTTAAAATATAGCTGGATACAAATGAAATTTAATTTTTGCCCCCCAGCCAGTTCTGAGGAACAAATACATTTATCTGAGACCTTGTGTAACATATTTAAATCCAGAGAAAATTTTTATGTTCAAGATATAAACCCCAGAAAATATGAATGTGCAATGAAAACATTGACAGGCATTTAACCATAGCTGTATGGATGGTTTATGCTATATAATATCAGTCTTACTTTTCTTTTCTTTTGGACCATGTGAACAGACTTCTGGAGTAGTACATCTCTGGTGATACACATTACGGAAAACTATGGGGAAGTTATAATATACATTACAGAAATTATATCTCTGAACATAGAAACAGACAATGTGAAATGTTTAGTCATACTCAAGTCACACAAAGTTTGACAGCAGCTACCAAAATTGAACCCACAAGACTAAAGCCTTTACTAGACTTTTGGATGTTAGAGACATATCTGGCAAGCAGTATGCACACAGATATTTCATTGACATGTGCAGTTTGAGAGTTCAGAGGAACAAATGCATACAAATAATTCATGTATGCAAATGTTTTCAAGATCTGCTCCTAAAAGTAATTCTTTATGTTAACAGAGTACTGCTAAAAATCCAATTGTGAGACCTAGTAATTTTCTGTTCACTATTAATTTCAATTTTATGAAAAGGCATTATGTTAGAAGTTAGAATTAACAAAGATTTAATGAAAGAATGAGAAACCATACTATAGATATTTACTTAATAAAGACTTACACCATATGCCCAACACCATCTTTATACAGATGCATTGTAGTTTAATCTAATGCTAGAAAAATACGGTTTCCTACTAGTAGTTATTTTAGTAAATAAACACTATACAACACTTCAATATTACCTAGGACTTTATTATGCAGAAAAAACCCCAACCCTAAGTCTACTTCTATAATTTTTTCATCATTACTTTTACTTAATTTTACAAGCACCATAATTTTCTTTGATCTACAGGAGAGGAAAATCCAATTTATCACATGCAAAAAATGTGATGTAAGCAGCACAACATTCAAAGTGTTAAAGAAATTAAAGGGTCTTCTTAAGCTATGAGAACCCATAATAATTAAAAGACACAGCAAAGCAATATAAGCTATCTTTTTAGGTTATAGCTTGGTGGTCTGCTTCAGAAAACATATGTACATGGAATCTGCATAATCATGACTTGTATCAGTTGCTTCTTAATATGCATAAAGCAGATGAAGTAGTTTTTGCATTAAAAGTTTGGTGGGGATTGTTGTAATTTTGAAGTGGGTTTTTAAAAATATTTAATTTCTGTGAATTAAATCCTGGCAGGTACTGAGTGGATCCTACATTTCCAAAGAAACTCAGAACATTCAACTCTAATAAAGTGGGCTCAAGGAATACTTCTGTGTTACACAACAGACACAATGGAGCTGTAGTCATCACTGACAATGAAGAAACCTTGAACCAATGTGATGGTAGTTTGCACACGGGCAAAGATTTTGGTTTTTTCCCAGTATTCTTGCTTTTCTTAAAATAATTGTAAGTGCTCCCAAGTTCTCAGAGTGTACTTTCTGTACGGATGACTCCTAGACGGGAAGCTTTTTAGATAGTCCTGGGTGTGCAGAACAGCAAATGCCTAGTGCCATCTACTGGGAGCTTCTGCTCCTGCTCAGAGTTGCCATCTTCTCTACAAAAAATGTTATGGGAAAACAGTGCACTAGGTGTGCACACATTGAAACGTTTAGTCCTAACTTCAGACAAAAAAAATATTTTAAAAATATAATTTGGAAGAACAGATCTACACTCCAGGTGCTAATATACAAACAGAAAAAGAACAAGTAAAAACACTTGACCACTACAAGTAAAACTCACAAGTGCTTACAAAATAGTAGTTCAAAGAAGGGACAGGTCATCTCTATTCTAAGATATGTCCCAGTAGTATTTAATTAATTTAAGGGGGAGGAGAAAAAAAAATCTCTTGTTTCTGATCTACAACTATATATTAAATAGAAATTATATATTGCTTTGTGTTACTTTGTTCCTTACAGGAAGGATAGAGGTACCATTTCAAGCATAGAAATTGAAACAATACTTTCATTCAAGTCCTTGTCCAGCAAATATTTAACTGCATAGTGTTTAAAACATTGTTTGAGAACCCAGTTTACTGCTCTGATGGCATTTTGCTTCCTTACTCTGAGCATGGGTTCCAGAAGGTTAAAAAGTCTCATTCCATATTGAATTTGCCACTGAATTAGAAGGTGGCCAAGCTCCACATGGTCCCAGACTTGGTGGACACATGGTATGGTGGTATGGTTACAGGACTGCAATTCACACAGAACTGGATGGTGGGAAAAGTACTAGCTCAAAGTGTTATGTTATACAAACTCAGGAGAATTTGGGTGTTTTCTGTATATTCAGAAGCCAAAGTCACAGGGCATTGTGGCGTTTAAGCAGATCTTGGTTCTACATTTCCTTTCCATGTTTTATTGGATACATGCTATGCCACTTACTTGCAACCCCTTAAATACACCACAGACAAAATAACCCCAAAAAAACCAAAAACCAAATGAAAGTCAAAGCAAGCCCATATTAATTTTTAAGCAACTGGGTAATTTAGATTACTCTTAAAATATGTGAGATATGTGATTGTATATTATTCCGCTGTTGGCAGATGAATTTGGGTTTATTATATATAAATATCTCTCTATATATATCTCTATAAAGTAGTCAGTCAGTGGAACTCAATCTATCAATGGTCCCACAGTTAGGGATCTAAGGGATGGGAATAAACAGTAGTGTTAACTTTTTATTCCAAAATGTGACTACTGGATTATGACAGAAAAACAACTTGATAAAACAGCTAATGCAGTGCTTTGAAAACAGGTACAGAACAGCAAAAGCTCCCGTGGGATCTGTGTGTTCCTAGATGATCAGCTTGCAGATCTCTTTTTCAGAGTGGAAACAAAATGGCCAGAAGATTGAGTGTGCCCATGTTCAGGTAGACAAGAGCAATATGAGCACACATCAAAAGGTGCATAATGAGGGCTAAGGAAATTTGCTTACCCTATATTTTTAGGATTTTAAATCTGGCTCAGCAGCAAATACAACAGGAAACCAAGGTCAAGCTGACACAATGTGGGTTATTCTCTCTCTTCCTCAATATGTGTTTCCAGTTCCTATCAAGGTTAATGGGAGTTTTGTGCACATGTGGGGGAAATGGAATGTAAATGCTGCAAAAATTGGACTCAGATTTAGTTCAAATAAAGTCTAATAAGCCTTAGGAAAATCCATCAGCTTGAAAACTGATGTCTTATCACTGAAAAAAAATCTTTAAAACATCACCTCCATATGCTTGCTAAGTCCAGATCTGGGAGAAACTGCTTGTAACATTCTGCACTCTTATGAACCAGTTGTGAGTGTAGCACAAATGCCCAAACTGGCCCATTTTCAAGGCTTAACACAGATCAGCCAGGACTGTATCTTTTTTTATTTGGGCATCAAGAAAATTTCTAGCAAGGTTCAAAATTACCTCAGTACAGCTTATATTTTCTCCCACATAACCCTGTACACTGACATTGTTATGCTGACATTACAGATTGTTGCCTTTTAAGTGAAACACAAAATACTTAAGCTCAAAGTTTTGATGATAAAATTAATTTATGGAGATAGGGTCTTATAGCACCCTTCCCAAACCTAGCAGACAAACCTGGGCCTTACATGAAACGTGCAGCTGCATGTGGGCATTAAATTGCATGTTTGCATTTAGTTATGTAGAGAAGTGCCACGTAACTAAAGAATATGTTGTCAGAGGAATGAAAGAATTAAGTTTTAAATTCTGCACGCTTTTTGTACATGATTTTCAGTAAAACATACTTGATTTATAATAAAAATGTAAAAAGAAACACATGGAGTATAGTATATAGTATACTGCTAAATATTTTGGAAAATATTTTAAGTCCTATGATTTAATAGCAATCAACAAGTGAAATTCTTTTAGGTATTATCTTTTAAAATTAGGAATGGCATTTAATAAAATATTTTCAGTTTAATGACACAGTTTTTGCCAACAATGAGAAAAATAATACAAAATTTAAGAGACTGTATTTTGGACAAGGAAGTCAGCATTTCCAAGCTTTTTAAAATCTTGGGTATGAAATCGCTCACTCAACTCAATGATTTTTACCAAAAAAAAAAAAAGTGCAAATAAACTTCTGCTTCAAAGGAAAATTTGAACAGAACAACCCATAGCACATTGTTTCCTGCAGCAGAGACACCCCTTCCTACAAGGGCCTTTATTATGCATGACACAACAAGCAGCACCCATTCAACCTGAGGGAAGCCCACAGGCTCGCAGGGCCACTGGCTGGCTCTTTGTCACCAAATGCAGCAGGTTGAATGCAGACATCACTGTGATATCCTCACCAACAAAACCAGAGGCAAAGAACAGGGGCAAGAGCTGAGTAGGGAAGAAAAAAAACAAAGAAAAAAAAAAGATGAGAACAAATTAAAACATCAAAAATGTTTTCATTCACAGAAAAAAAACAATACTTAAAATTTTATAAGACCACAACATGGGACCACAATTCTAAATGTACTTTTTTTAGTGCTTTTAACCCATTCTTGCTACCCCACCCCCCAACATTTTGATACATATTACACAGTATTCAGTGAAACCATTATATATGCTACAAAGTGAGAGGGATTCCACACTTTCACAGGGGGCATTCACAACAGCTGCTTTAGATACCCAACTGAGAGCAACTTGGGGTAGTAGCTTAGTCACAAGTGCAGGGGTTCTAAGGAAAAAAACCCTTAGAACCTCAGCTAGAGAGTAGGAATCTTGCTTGGAACACCCAGGAATGCTGGGCAGATCAAACACGCAGGCTTTTTCTATTTATTTTATTTAAACCAAGATCACACTCCGCAACATTTCTGAATGGTGAATGCTGGAAACCAGTCTTTGCTAAAAATTGTTCTTTTGATGACTTGTTTGAGGAATGTGACATTTCATTGTAATAAACTTGCCAGATATCTTAAAACCATGGCTTTTCAAAGGCAGGAAATAATTCATGTTGTAAACTGTCCATGAGATATATTTAAACAATCCTCCAACCAGCTCAAATATAGCAAACAGAGAGATGGCAGTCATGAGATTTTATTTCATTTTAATGCACAAATGCTAATTGTTCCATTCACCCCACAATGGGAAAGAGGAAATGCAGATGCCTTATAGCCCAGCCATGCACAGCCACAGCTCACTTCAGAAGATTATGTGATGCGGGACTGGAGCCAATCCCCAGCCAAAGTCGGTACAGAAACTATCTGTGACTCTCGTGGAAGCAGGATCAGGCCCCTAGAAGCTGAGGAGCAGCAGGGCAGCTCTCCCAGCCTCCTCTCAGTCTCACTCTTTTGTCTGCAGCAGCCCAGGAGCCGGAGGGGTGAGTCCAGCCATGACCCACAGCAGCGGCTGTGCCACCAGGGGACAAGCTGGCTACGGGCTCGTCCTGGGGAACAAGGCTCCCAGAGGAAGGACATTTATAGAACACTCCAAACAGGTGTGGACACTCCATCCCTGACAGCATTCATGTCAGGCTGGACGGGACTCTGAGCAACCAGGCGTAGTTGAAGTTGTCCCTGCCCATTGCTGGGGGTTGGATTAGGGGGCCTTTAAAGGTCTCTTCCTGGCCAAACCGTTCTGTGATAATTCCGTGACTATACCAGGACCCAGCCCCCAGCCGTACCCGTTACCAAACGGCGGTGGAGCGCATCTGACAGAAACCTGCCCGCATCGACGGGCCTCAACTCGTTCGTACCCAAACCAAACTCGCGGCAGGACCCCCGACACTGGTGCTGCCCGACGGCGGAGGAGTATGGGGGCGGACGGGCACTGTGGAGCAGGCATCACACACACACACATCACACACGTCCCTGCCACAGCAGCAGAGCCGCGTGAAAAACAGCGCGGACCCCTCCGGAGCAGACGCCGGGAGACCAGAGGGCTGCGCGCAGCCCCGCCGCAATCCGCCCTTGCCCGCAGCCGGCAGTGTCCCTCAGCCAGCACTGTCCCTCAGCCCGCAGTGTCCCTCAGCCCGCAGTGTCCCTTAGCCGGCGCTGTCCCGCAGCCGGCGCTGTCCCGCAGCAGGCACTGTCCCTCAGCCAGCGCTGTCCCTTAGCCAGCGCTGTCCCGCAGCCGGCACTGTCCCGCAGCTGTCGGCGGGCAGCCCGCAGCGGCCCGCACCTCCTCCTCCTCCTCCTCCTCCTTCCTTCAACTGTGAACAGCTTAAAGGAAATTATTTGAAATTCCCGAGAATTATAAAATAGATCCTGGCCTTTTGAAAATGTCAAGTATGTCAGTATTCTCCAAAATGTTAGTATTTGCTCTCAGGTATTTATAAAGACTTGGAGGATATGCAAGTCCTGAGAGCCCCATAAAATATCACTGAGCATCCATGAAAGTACTTTGTTGCAGTTAATCTAATTTTTTCTTTTATTGCTGATGCTTTGATTGCTATTTCTATTTACTCTTACGTTATAGTATGCCCAGTAGTTCAGTGGGAGGAGATCTCCTGGTGGCAGGCACTGTACGCACACAAACCCTGCTGCAGGAAGCTTACAGACCCCCATAAGGATGCTTGTGAAGAATCAGGAAAGAGAAGTGCAAAGTCAAACTCATTGCAATTAGCACGTTTGGTCTGGAGGTGCTTCACCCCACCTGCCAATTCCACATGTACAGAGAACAGATTTAGGGAGAATGACAGTAACATTGCGACAGGTTCATATCTTCCCTCTGCTCTTTCTGTAGCGCATGCAAGCTTGGCCATAGCCTTTAGCAGGCTCAGGTGCCATGTTTATGTCTCTGATTTGCTAAAGAGGAACAGCCAGAGCATGACAAGAAACCTAGGAAGAAGTCCAGAGAAGGGCAATGCCATTGGTGAAGTGTCTGGAGCACAAGTCTGATGAGGAGTGGCTGAGGAAGCTGGGGTTGGTTAACCTGGAGAAGAGGAGGCTCAGGAGTGATGTCATCAGTGTCTTCAACTACCTTAAAGAAGGGGGTGGTCAGCCTCTTCTCCCAGGCAACTAACAGTAGGATGACAGGACATAGTCTTAATTTACATCAGGGGAGGTTTAAGTTGGGCATTAAGAAGAATTTCTTCACAGAAAAAGTGATTAGACATTGGAATTGTGTACCCCAGGAAGTGCTGTGGTCTAATTTACAAGGTGGAGCTCGGTCAAAGGAAGGACTCAATGATCTCAGAGGTCTTTTCCAACCCAAATGATTCTGTGAAATCACCATTCTGGGAATAGATGGCTGGTGGTTTAAAGTCCCATGCTATACATGCCTAGCCCTCCACAGGTCAAGCAAAGCCCCCGTGCTGGTGCTGGAGGTACCTGCCTGAGCCCCACCTTTCCAGTGCTAGGGCCAGGTGGCCAGGGGACAGCAATGCTAACACAGCTGTCACATGCCTGAGCCACAGTGAGTACTGCAGCACTGCACTTCCACCACACAGAGTCACCACCCCCCATATCTTTATTGCAGAACTGCAATATGCCACTTTCCTGTAAGGACAGATGCTACATGAAGAGATCAGAGCAGAACTCACAATTCAGGGAAGGGGATGATGCTTTTACGCATCACTGTTTGGGTTTATTTTGGTGGATTGCCTTTTTTTAAAAAACACATGCTGTTTGCTGTGCTGCCTGCAACACTGTTGGCTCCTCCACGGTCATGCCTGGGTGTCATCAGACCCCTTGGAGCTCCTTCACTGCACTTCACTCTTTAACAGAGTACAGCATGGATCTTCCATCTGTTTGGCTTTCATAAGATGGATACCATGCTCAGCAATAACTTGCAAATCTTGTAAGTACAGATAATACAAATACAGCAGTACCTATGTCATTAGCTGGGTTCCAGAAGCAGTTTTCTAGGATAAGAATTTTAACTCTAGGGAAGCCTTCCTCTTAGGAGCCTAATGTTGGCAAATATTAAGGAACTGCCAGCTTTCAAGAGCTTCTATATTGTCCATTGTGGACATTCAGAACACATAAGTTTTGCCCCTAAATTATTAGCTATAAAGTAACATAGGTGGTCTGTCAAATTTGTCCTTCGGAAATTAAGAACTTTGTATGTACTCGGGTTATGTTTTTTTAACCTCTGTCTGCAACTAGAAAGATTTCTTTGGGTGAAGGACAACTTGAGAGGTTAAATTCTGATATTACCACATCTTGTTTTTAAGAGCAGTAGGGGAAACATCAAGGGTCTCGGGAGCTCGTAACACTACTGGTTTAAATTTTTCCATATTCAGTGTTATTTCTGACAACTCAGGTCCAGAATTCCTAAAATTACATGAGAATCCCAGCTCTCACAAGAAAAAACATGAAGTTTTAGCTCTTTACAAGTAAATTAAAAAAACATCCACAAATTCTTAAGGGAAGGATCAGGGTTTTTTCTTGCCCCAGTAATAAGACCTTAGTAGTGTGAGGTTTCTATACTTTTTTCCAATTTCCCTTCCCCCAGCCCCAAGTCTCTGGCCTCATTTGGAGGGCAGGAAACAATTAAGAGATAGGCATACACTAGTCAGGCAGGCTCCCAGGCTCTTGTCAGGAATTCCTATGTCACTGGAAAAAGCAAAGAGCAAAAAAATTGCCACAGTGAAGAAAGCCAAACAACTAGATGTTAGAAAGAAGTAAAGGCCTGGGAGTCTACTGTACTCAAGTGTTAAATTAACAGTTTAATTTTTATCAGTATGTGTTTTGTAAAGTTTTTTCTTCAGTCCAGCAATAACTATGAACAGTTGTTTTGCAAAGGGTTTACTTATTTACTTTGACACAAAGCAAACTATAACCAAATATTTCCCTGACAAAACTTAATGGATTATTTTGTATATAAGTTTATTTCAGTTTTAACATTTGGATATTTCTTTTTTTTTTAATTTGTCTTTTGCTCACCTAAAGCTGCTGCCAGTCAGAGTCAGCAGACAGGACAGATCAACCCTCAGGAACTGTGGAAAAAAAAGGTGCAGCCTAAAGAGAGAACCACATGAGCAAGTGTTTCAGTAGGTCATGTCTTTCTGTGTCTAAACAATTATTTACTACCTAGTCATTTTTCCTTAACACATTCTGTGTTAACACCAAAGACCTTAGCCTTTCCTGCTCTCTGCACTGCACTTGGTGGCTTTAAGGGACTTTCCTGTTTGCAGGTTGACATGGTGTATATTGTGGACCAAGGCAATGTTGAATAGCTTGTAAGAGATGTTTAATAAACCATCTGAAGCTGCCAGCTGTGGCAGGAGATTGGAGTACAGGAAAACTTTTCAGCAGGGGCCTGGTGACTGCGGGTTATTTATTAGTGAAAGAAGGAAGGAAAAGTTCCAGTTTCCACTCCAATGCAAGATATCTAATCCTGAAACTAGCATCTTTTGCAGTGCACAAAGTATTTTCATGCTTGTATACCTGGGCTGTCCTAGCCTCCCAACAGCCTGAGAGAACCATGAGGAGGCAGCCTTCAGCCCTCGAAAAACCCCACATCCTGTGAATATGCATTTGTGCTTTATAATAATATTTTTAGACAACTGCATGTTTCAATGCACCATATTGTATTTGAAGCACTTGGCAAAAAATACTAAAGGTAATTGACAAAAGCCTGGAAAAGGATAATTTAATTAGATATTAGGAAGAAATTATTTACTATGAGAGTAGTGAGACAGTGGAGCAGGTTGCCCAGAGAAGTGGTAAATGTTCCATCCCTGTAAGTCAAGGCCAGGTTGAACAACCTGCTCTAGTGGAAGGTGTTCCTACTCACAACAGAGGTTTTGGAACCAGATCATCTTTAAGGTCCCTTCCAACCAAACCATTCTGCGATTCTATGAAATTTACCTTTAAGGAGAGATTTTAGGCTCTGGATTTTCATGTGCTTGTATATCTGTTGATAATGCAAACTAGGTGTCTTGCAATAAGAATAAAATAATTTAATCATTAACAGCTAACCTTTAAGGAGAGATTTTAGGCTCTGGATTTTCATGTGCTTGTATATCTGTTGATAATGCAAACTAGGTGTCTTGCAAAAGCTCACTGTCTGATGAGAATAAAATACTTTAATCATTAACAGCTGGGATAATGATAAAGGCAATTATAAATTTAAGCTTCTCAAAGACTTATTGAAAAGGAATAAAGCATTCTAAATGAAATTAATTGCATTAACCTTACAGGTCTACAGAAGTACTGTAGCATATAACTTGCATGCTTGTCAGCGTATATTCCCCCCCATACAACATCAGCTTCTCAATTACAGCAACAGAAATCTGAATTATTAGACCTGAATTCCCACTCCACTTTTAAGACTCTCAATTAAAGCATGTTCCCCTTAGCTGCTTATGCTGAAATGTACAAACCAAATAGCAATCCTGTCTACTTTTAGGAAGTTTATATTGTGCCCTGATAAAAGAGGTGATTACTGCCATCCCTTGTAATATTTGAATGGAACACCAGGAAATGTCAAGGTTTAAACTTGAAGTTAGTACTGCCATTAGAAAGGAGCCTAAACAGTGAAGTTCAAAACCTTTTTATTTTCTTGAATTTTACATATTCTCTTATACTGGATTTTGTTCTTAAACCCTTCCCAGAGCAACTGAAACTCCAACCTAAAACACCTTCCTGCAAAACGCACATAAGATATTTTCAAGTACCAGTTTGGCCCACATATTTTTTAGGACAATGTCAGATCCAGGTGTTTCAGTGGCCCTTACTTATAGGAATGATCATTTGCAAAGCAACCATACAAGTCCCTAACTGTGGAGGCTATTCAGTGTTTCCTAACATGAAGTGTAGCACTTGTCCCTGCACCTGCAGAGCCAGCAGGGCTGGAGGTGGCAGATGCCTGCCTGGGCACAATAAGCATGGCACACACCACGGCTGCTCAAGCTCCAGGGGTGCACAGGGCCCTCCCCAGTCCCACGGCTTCCTCAGCTTCCTCCCGGTGCCCACCAGCCAGTCCTCCTTCTCCTGTGAAATGGGGTTATCCAGTCCAGTCCATGGATGTTCTTGAGGTGTCCTTTTCATATTCTAGCTGGGAAGCTTCAGCAGCTTGTGTTAATGTGGGAGTAGGAAAGGAAGAAGAAAAGTCTAAAGGTTGAAATCAGACGAAAACCAGAGGAAAGCAGGAAAAGAGAATGAGCAGAAATGCTCATCTGCTTACACTGAATCCCACCCTGTGATACACAATTGACAGGCATCACCTTATGGATTAATGCTCTCCATACTTTATCGTTAGGATGCATAAAGGTTCCTATTGAGATGAATTAGAGATACTTTTAGGAGTTCAGCCTTTAGTCTGAGCTTTATTATCCAGACTTCAGTCCTCCATGTAAGAGAGATGTGATTCCCACAATAGATTTTAGATTATCATACAGCCTAAAATTATTATCTTTCTGATAAAATAATAATGAAAAATCTTGGAAAACAAACCAGATTCTGAAATCTCTGCACACAATTCAGCATAATCTCACTGATTTCAACTGCTGACAAAAAGATACACTAGGTGAGGGGGCACGATATATCTGTTTCCAGTTGCATTAGAATGGTTCTCCAGAATAGAAAAATTATTTATACTTACAAAAGAAAAAGACTACATCTGAGCAGAAAACAAAAACGTATATTTAATTTTCATCTAATTACCAAATTGAGCTAACATTCTCTCTAGCAACAGCTGCCTAAAATGGAAAGCTCACTGTCTCTCACAGGAATAACCCTTTCTGTACGCTGAACTGGCCGCTGCATTGTTCCCCTCTCCCGCTAGTGAGAAACCATCTTGGCAACAATGAGGCTCGTGTGACTAAAGCCCTAGGGTGGGTCCAGGGGCCAAATTTAAAAAGCCTGAGAAGATTGAGAAAGCCTGAGAAGCCTGAGAAACAAATGAGTTTTTGAAGGTTGTACCCTCCCAAACAGCAACAAGGGGAAAGGCATATTAACACCTCCGTGTTCGGCAACAGGCTCCCATGGACAAGAAAACTGTGGACTTGATTTCTCCCTATTTTACTACTAACATTTACACATAGCAGAGCAGTGATACTGATTCCTTCTAAACAACCAAAGGATGCGGCCTGCGAGGATGTGGAGGACATCCATGCTACACCGAGTACAAGCAGAGGAGAGAGGCAAATTTTTCTGCTTTAAGTCATGCAGAAGAAGGTCCTTGCTCAAGGGACTCTCGCTTGGTCCTTAGGGAAGGTAGTAAAATGGAAGGAGATCTCATTAAAGTAGAGACAAGACAGCACAGGCCTTGTGAACAACAGATGAAATGGGATAAGTGAAACTGCAAAGAGACACAAAAAAACAGCGACCTCAAGAAGGGAAGAAACAAGACAGGTAAGGAGTCCCCAAACCTGGGATGAAAGAGAATTCTTGGCTAAGGGCAGAAACCAGTGAGTCTCAGCCTTGCAAGTGCTCATACATCTGTCATTTGCAGATTGTTTCCCAATAGTTACGACTGGCAATACTTCCCCAAGGAAAGTAAATATAGGTCAACTGGGATTCCCCTCCACTCCTGCTCCTCCCAGATCTGATGCACTAAAATAGTGCTGAACTGCACTTTCATTTTCCCTGGCTTGGTAGCCTGCCAACATACAGCACATTCCTTTTATGGCAGTGAGTTTATAACTACAACAGTCGTAAACGATTCTTAAATGGGTCTTTTCTGAGAATCACAATCCTTTCAACATCTTGATAAATTTCTCATTTTTTCTACTCCAGGCAGTCCTCTCCAACACAGTGGTAAAGATTTAATTGCTTCTGGTCCTCAGATGATGAGATACAAGTGTTCTGGAAATAACCTTTTAATTGAACAATTCCTACTGGCAAGCCCAAAAGCATTTTGTGTTGCACACCAATAAAGGATTCATTCTCAATACTAAAAGAAAAAAAATCTCAAAAACTTCTGAGTTACTGCCGTGAATAGAACTATGCAAGGAATACACTAGCACTTGAAGACATTAAACCCATTTTTGTTATCAGGTTGGTTTGATTAGGTATGTCTTCCTCTCCACCATTATTTGCATTGTCAGGCTTACTAATACAGCAAAGATAACAAACTTGCTGTTCTATTTTTAATTTGGGACAAATCCCATGCATCATGTTAAATACAACTTCCTTTTATAGCCATGAACAGAAGCCCTTCAACAGAGATTTCTATTCTGCTTTTCTGAAACACCATTGTACTAGCTTTTACTTTTCAATTTAAAAAAAGACTAATTTTGAGGACTAAACAAACACATCATTTGAAATTGTCATTCTTTTAAATTGTGTTACACATTACTCTGTAACTCAGCAGACTTTTTCCTCACCTTACAAAGATTATTTGCCTGGGTAACAATACACAATAGATGAGACACATGAGCAGTTTCTCTTAGGTAGAATATTTCATAAGTGAAGCAAAGAGAAAGCCTCCAGCTAACGGGTATGACCTAAGCGGATTTCAAACCACCACCAAACAGTGCACTCTTTGGAAAAGAGCGCGGTGTCCTCGTTGCAGGGCTCCAGGCGCGCACGGCAGCCCTGCAGGGCTTTGCTGGCCCGGCTGCGCACACGGGCTGCGGCAGGCGGCAGGGAGCTGCCACTCCTGCTCCGCACAGCTGCATTCTCCATCGCCGACCACCCACATCTGGGGACTGTCTTTATGGGGCACTGTAAGGAAATGTGCAAATGGCACTTGCGAGGCCACTGAAGGAGACAAAGTCCCTGAACATATCAGCGCCGGAAGGGTTGTGATTCCAGACATAGTTTTGCCCTCCAGTTTAATGATTTCTCAGAGTAAAATCTGTACCAGGGAATAAAAACTCCCAAGGCTCCCTGCTACAGGACACTAAGGCTTTGTCAATGGATGCCACGGAGTTATTACAGTGTATATAGGAAATTACCAACAATCAGTGGGTCTACTGCCAGCAGATTTTTAAGATATTTAAAACACTTTTAATTGAAAAAGCAGTTAGTGCTAATATCTGTCTCTATATGCATATATGCACATAATGTGTGTACAGATGCCATGCACCCTGCTAGAAAAATAAAGTTTCAGTGCAAAAGACACATTTGTCTTGTTTGTGTAATTTCATTCATTCTGCATTCTTCAGCACAAGCCATTTGAAAGCTGAATTATCTCCCTCTATTTGTATTATTTCCTACTTGAGAAAATATAATTTTTATATCAGACTCTGAACCAGACCTGAGTATCTTGTATTTTGTAAAAATATTTTTATATAAAGGGTTTGTAAAATTTAGTTATGATCTCTCTGTCAGACAGTATAACTTCATCTCAGAACAATTCAGGTGGTGGTTTCTTTTTTTATCATCCCAGCTGCTAGAAAAGCACTCCGAGTTAAAGACATCATAGCCGCCAATCTCTCCCCAGCAGTCTCCCTTACATGGAAATTTTCCACGTGGCTTTCTCTCCAAGCCAATACCGCTCCTGGCCGCCGAGCGGTGCCAGCTCCCTTGGATACAACCACACGCTGCACGGCCCCGTGAGCTCTCCTTCAAACAGCACGCACAGCTCTACGCGTATGAAACAGAACAAAAGCATCCTTTAAAAACGTACCTTTGATCACACAGATTGTGTCACCATGGTATGCAGAGCAGCCTTATGAATATATAAGAAAACCTCAGCCTTTTATCCAAAAATATTTTTTTTAAATTATAGCATATAGAAGGTCTGACATTGCACAAATAAAAACAAAAACAAAACCAAAAAAACCCCAAACATAAAAGAATGCCTTACACACTGCAACAGGAACATTTATCATCCAAAATCCAAAGAACCTTTATGCAGCTGAAGAAAACCTCAAATATGAAATACATAACAAAATAAAACACCATCAAGTAAAACAGAAACTCCTAAGTCTTCTCTTGCCAAGGTTGTACTTTTATTTTTATGACTAGCAGTGAGAAGACACCACAGCAAGTAAGGAAAGAGTATAACTTAAGCTTTGAGTGAATACTGAATGTCAATGACTGAAAAGTGAGAGCAAGGAAAACTATTTCTGTCCTAACAGCAATAAATTTGATTGAAATATAAAGACCACTACCCAAATTTTCTGCCATTTAATAAGCAGGATTATATATACATCTAGCTGTATTTAGGTAATTACAGGGATAAAAAAAATTATTCAAGACTCTCCTTCTTACAAGAAAAAATGTCGCAGAGCCATAGAATAGGTTGGGTTGGAAGGGACTTTAAGATCATTTGGTTCCAACTCCTCTGCCATGGACAGGAGCACCTTCCACTAGACCAGGCTGCTCAAAAGCCCATCCAGTCTGGCCTCAAACACTTCCAGGGATGGGGCAGCCACAGCTTCTCTGGGCAACCTGTTTCGGTCCCTCACCACCCTCACAGCCAAGAATTTCTCTCTAATATCTGATCTAAACCTATTCCCAGTTAAAAGCCATTCCCTTGTTCTCCAGGCCCCGGTAACAAGTTCCTCTCCAGCTCTCTCATAGCCCCATCAGGTTCTGGAAGGGGCTCTAAGGTCTCTCCAGAGCCTTTTCTTCTCAAAGCTGAACAAACCCTGCTCTCTCAGCCTGCCTTCACAGAAGAGGTGCTCCAGCCTCTGAATAGCTTCCAAAGACAAACTTTTTCAATGAAAAATGTTATGCAGAATCTGTGAGCTGAATTATGATTTTCATTCCAGTGCAGTTTTAAAATCCACAAACATAGCATTTTATTTTTTAATTAGCCAAATGTATTTACACTGTCTGCGCAGCACAAGGATCTGCATCTTTAGGCATCCTAAAGCTATTTTTCAAATCTTGAACAAAAGAAGTATTAATTCTAGCAAAACTAGCTTAAATTATTTCTCTTCTCTTCAATCCTCTTCATGTCCAAAACATGAAGGTGTCTCTTCCACCTCTTTTGATTGAAAATATTTACTAAACTTTACATTTTTGTCAATCCACATCTCCCAGCCCTAAATGCATTCAAAAGACAAAAATACTCATCCTATACCCCTGCAGCTGGACTTGCAATAACCATGCAAAACCTTTTCTGTAAGGTGAAAAGCACTTACCTTCGGGAAAAAAAAAACCCCATAAATATTTTCTCCTGCTCTGTTAAAGCAGACTTACAGCAGTGCCAGGCCTGGCAGCAGCCACACAGGCATGTGTGGAGCCCCCCCGGGCAGTGATGGTGCAGCTGGGGTGGCACAGGGCAACAATGCAGACACTAACTCTGTTCTCCTCTTCCTCAGCCTTCGGCTACTTTCAAGGCTTTATAATTTAGCTTTCCTCTAGATCAATATGTAAGATAAATGTTTTCTTTGCATAATCTGTCCTAAAAGTGACATCTGTTCCACTTCCTTCAGCAGAGGCAGCAGCAGGCACCTGCAGGCAGCCCCCCTGCCACAGCCAGCTGTCAGGAACTTCATTAAGCATTGCCCCAAAATGCAGTTTGTTTCTGTCCTACTTGGACTTGTGCTCCAAAAATAGAAAATCCTGCACTTAAACCATCAGGGCCCCTCTTTCCCATGTTGGTCCTGATATTTCACACCACTCTGAGACATTAGAAATTTTTCGGCAGCTCAGCCATGCCCCCAGACCTCAGGGGCATGAAACCTCAGCAGCTGAGCCTCCCACCCCAGGACAGGGCCCTTTTCCCGTAGCTCACTTCAGCATGTCTCAGTGAGAGCCTTCAGCATCCCCCGTCAGGACAAAACAATGAAGGACATGCCAGCTCTACGTCCACCTGAAGTATTTTCGAAATTATAATCACTGATTAGAATTCTGATACATTTACTCAGCATGTTACTTTTATAGCCTTGGTATGTATATACAGAAAAAAAAAATCACATTTTCATACAGTTATCTATATGTTTGAATTTTGTATAGCTGCTTGGCGATACATTTACTCAGCATGTTACTTTTATAGCCTTGGTATGTATATACAGAAAAAAAATTATCTATATGTTTGAATTTTGTATAGTTGCTTGGTAAAGCAAATAAGAAAATTAATAAACCATAACCTATAATCAGTTAAGCCCAACTCCTAATGTCACACTTTGTAACCCAATACAAAGAAAATAAAACCAACACATCAGATTATCAGGTTGGAAATAGGACTGTTTAAGAAACAGCAGAGGCAATTGCCTGAAGCAGTTGCAGTGACTACTTTGAAACTTCAGATCTGTTGTGCAGACCTTGCTCTGCACAAAAATCGTCACTGGAGCTGCCAAAGCTACTTTTTTTTCTTTTTCTTTTTTTTTTAAGAGAAATCTTTATCAAAGTCTATCAAACTTTCCATCTCATGCTTAGGAACTGCACCTCAGGTACCTTAGCTGCATAAATATGAGACTATCAGAAATTAGGCATGCTAATGTTGATCACTGTATTCCAGGATGATGGAGCTGTCCTGTGTGCCTGAAATCTTTCCCTGAGGTTGCTCTTCCTCTTCTGACAGATTAGGAATTTTATCCTAAGCATTTGGGAAATAAGGAGGGGGAATTGTTCAGAAAAGAGTGTGTACCTTGGAAAATTTTTGAAAGGTTTTTGCCTTTACAAAATCTCAAGAGGAAGAAGGTAATATCCATTTTTAAAAAGGAAGAAAAGACTGATTAGTGAATTACATGGCCATAAATCGATTTCTAACACACAGAATGCTTTTGAAACAAAATACTAAACAATCTATAAACAGGCAATGAAAATTAGAAAGCAGTAAGCCACCATGAAAATCTTGACAAAATCTAACCCCACAACTAAGATACTTTCCTTGTTTCCTGGTACTCTACAGGCAGAAGGAAAGCAGCAAATCAAACAGACCTCAAATGTAAGATACTTTTAGACAAAGCAAACTGGAAAAGCACTTTTCTTTTGGATCAAGGTCCTATATCACAGGTGCAGAGCTGCTTGAATAATCACACTTGTTCAGCACTTCTCCTAGTGACCAGGGCCAAAACCCAGCAAGCAGTCCTACTAAAACTGCAGACACCAACCTGCAAGGAGTGTGAAACACCCTGAAGAGCTGAGCAGAACTCAAGATGGTCTTAATAGGTTGGAGAAATGGTCAAAAACCAGCAAGATAAAATTCAATATAGCCAAGTACGAAGAACCACATTTGGACTTTAAAAAAAATCTTCAAATGCACAAAATAATCAAAAGTAAGAATGCCAGACTAGCAGCAGTACAGCAGAAAAGGATGTCAAGGTTACAGTGACAATAAATTGAGCCAACAGTATGAAACCATTTTAAAAAAAAGGCAGATAACGATCTGGAGTTTATTGAAAAAGAGAAACATAATACATAGCAGGAGGGATTGAGGAGGAAAGTCTGGTCTGCTCAGTAGCAGTGAGGTATCAGTTGGAGTATGCTTCTGGTTTGGGGTGTAGGGCAGAAACAGTTGAGGAAAGCCCAGAGGAGAAGTAAAAACAAGAGTGGTTCAGAAAGCCAAATCCCTGCAAAAAACTTTTAAGCACTTGGCTTGTTTAGTCTACAAAAGTGATTGTGGAAATGGGATAATGCTCTGAAAATCTTCCTCTGGTCTTAAATAGCATTACATCACTCAGCTATTATACTGTCTTTATTACTGCCACAGTTATTACTTGACTGTCATTAGAGCAAAATGTACTGGTCTGTAATTCACATGTAACTGAGCAACAAAAAGGGCTGGTTTTTCCCCAGACAGCTACCGTATTTCACATTTTAAGACTTCATGAGAAGAGCCTAGAGTCTTACAAAATATCTATTGTAATCCTTCCCAGCATGGTTCAACTACTGCGAGAATAAGTTGGTACAAGCCTCTCTCAAGTTCAGAGGCGAGTAGCAAAGCTGCCTTGTGTTTTTGGATGAGGGATGCCAGGTGGTAGCAGTCCAGACACCAGGAGCATATCCTTTCCCCAGTGGGCCACTAATTTGCTACAAGATCTTGTCCCTTTCATGAGCTTGCCTTTAAGTAAAAGCAGGAGTACACAGAACAAGCACGTACACACACAATTTGGTTTCTCTCATGAAAAGAGATGTTAAGAGATGAGCTGTCTGCACAGTGTGTTTTTCCACCATGTACACACAAAATCTGATGAAGCACTGATTTAAATTCTGAAAAAAAAGAAAAAATGAAGATACAGTCTAAAAGTACATAGCAGTTAAATATTAAGACTTTGACCAACAAGGCTGAATTTCCTTTTCTGCAGCCATTCAAAAGCAGAGATTATAATGCTATAGAAAACTCAAATTATTTTATTTGCAGAGCTCCTGAATTTGCATCTCCGGGCTGTAACTTCACACAGTTGACTGATTCACCTCTAGTTTTCCACCTGTCCCTGAGCTGGTAGCCAAAGCATCTGCTCCTGTCTTATTCCCATTTCTCTCCCTCACTTGTGCTATGGCTACTGACAGTGCTGTTGGTGTGCAGGAGTGGAAGCCCAGCCAATCTGACCTGCAAGCCTTGGTTGCAGCATTGTGAAGATTGGATCAGTGCACTGCTGAATCACCCAAATTCAACTTGAACTAGAGTGTAAGCTCTGACTTTTCATCATCAGGACACATTAGGGTGGATCTGCATTGGTTTTATGTTGAATATCAAGCTTCCTCCCAGCAGCATGATGGTGACAATCTGACCCAGGTGACAAAGCCTGCCTGCTTGTATATTCAACCATTTTTCTTGGCGAACTGAGCAACTTTATATCAAGCCAATGCTTGCTCTTGAACCGGCTGCAGGAAAGCCAAGGCCAAACTCACTGTGCTGCACGAACTGAAAGAGTTCCACACATCCATGTGGCTCCCACCCACCAACCCACCTTGAAGGTCCTAGAAGTTGTTAAAATCACCTACACTCTCTGTGCAGGCATTGGAACAGCCTCGCCCGCAGATTTCCCTGAGAACCACACACTGGAGAATGGAGAGGAACAAGAACAGGGCAATCCCTCAGCCAGAAGGAACGCTTTGTGGGCTGTTTCCTTTTGGCAACAACTGGCATGGATCACTTCCCCAGGAAGCTGCTAAGGTTCCATGTGTTGAATTTTTTTTTCCATTTTCATTGTGTGGTGAGAGTGAAAGTGGCATTTGGCAGCTACATTCCATCAGCACTATTGTTGTTCCCTGGTGGTAGGGATTTGTTTTCCATCAGGTGAAATGCAAAGGCGTTGTCCCCTTTTGGAAAAACACAGAGCTAAAGAGACCCGTGGGGAAATACTTCCAAATGCCATGCATGACATTACTCTTTAAATTTCTTGGATGAGGTAACACTTCCCAACAAAACAATGTGTTAGCACACTATGTGCATTTTGCTAAGCTGCTGTCCACAGTTCAAAGAAATCATCAATCCCGATGTTCAGATGCTACCGAAAGGAAAAAGCAAACTAGGGACCTCTGCAGAAGTCCTGTCCTTAGACTTTGTCTGTGTAAGACCCAAAAGCTGAATCATGTTTAAATCAAAAACTTTCTGGAAATAAAGAAGTATTTATGCTATTAATTATTTTACAAAACAATGCTAAACTATAATTTAAGTCTGTGAGGACAGCAAAACTGTTTTAGCACCTTATAAGTGTAAGTATTGTTCTTGCCTGTTTTGTGCAAGTATAGTTCAATTCCTCAGATCTTAAAGTCCTTATTGCAAAAATCCTCTTTATTCCCAGTTCCAGTTGCTAGATTGTGTGGTTTTCAGATAATGCTGAATTGAGGTTGCTAAATGAGAACCAGAAGGCTAGAGCTAAGCAGATAAATTATAATATCCAATTACTTCACCATAAATGGGGTTCCCAAAGAATTCTTCTACCCTATTTTCCTGCAAAAAATACAGATCAGCATCTTCACAGACTAAAGACACAAAAATCCCTGTTAAAATACACAATGACATTCTTCAACTTCTGGTAGAAATTAATAATGCAGTATGTGTTTCCTTCCTTTTCTTAAGTGGTTAGTTGAAAATTACTTAAAAACACTGAGAGCTGGTTATACATTCACAAAATACCACAGAGAAGGACTTAAATCTTTGGGTTTGTGCTTTTTTTTTAAGCTAGTACATATTAATTGCTCACTGAGAACTAAAGATCCTTCTGAGGGAAATGAAGCCTCTGAAAAGGTAACAGTAAATCCTACCAAAGCAAGGTGAGTAAGGGAATGGAAAGTTAGCCTGTAGCTACTTACTCTATGAGACACATACACACCAAAAAAAAAGCCCTAAAAGCTCTCAGGTTTTTTTGTTGTTCTGTTTAAAAGACCCCTGTTTTGTGTGGAGAAAGTAACCTTGAAATAACTCCGTGTATGGACATGATTACTCCCGAGCAAGAAACACCCTATTTCTGCCTAGCCTTGTAGTTTGTTCCAAAGTAAGCATACCAGCTTCAGAGTTACTCAGGAAAAGAGAAATCCACACCTGACTTTATTTGACAGTATTTCCTAATTATAATGTCATAAACACACCAGAAATTTGAGGGTCCATGTGGGGGTCTTTTGGCTAAGGAACCCTTACACTAGAGCTAGACCCAGCTATAATTAGGCCAATGTTTATCCCACTTTCCTATCAGTTAAAGCCTCCATAGCTTAAGTTCATACATAGCCTAGGTGCTCCCCAAACTGCAGCTTTCAATGAGAAAGAAAAATAATAGAAAGGGGAAAATAAGGTCATTTTCCCTACCTATGACTAACATAATGCTGCGTGTAGCTCAAGAGTTGCTCTGTAATGAGGACACACTCACTTGAATTATGCAGCTCAACAAAGCTATCTCCAAATTGGATGGCTTTACTGCATTGCTGGCTTGCAGCAATGCCAGTCAGATGCAGACAGGCAGACTTCTTAACCTTCTGTCTGAGAAGATTAAATCCTTAACAGTGTGTTTTCTTCTCTCCCCCTACTGACTCTTATTACCCCATCTTTTAAAATAAATAACAGAAGAACCATTAATAATCTACCTAATAGAGAAATTATGTTTTCTAGCATTTCCAATGTAATAAATAGGCTGGATCTCCAATGATACAGAAACAAGTATCAGCTTACAAAGCTGACAAAACATGAGTAGGTAAACAAGATCCTCCCATACCTTCATAAATAACAGGGCAAAGGACCAAATACTTCCCTGACGTGCAAGCTGGCCCTTACCAAACAGCTGTAAGGAATTAATATGGTATGTACAAACAAAAAATAACAAATTCTTACAGCATGTACTGATATAAACATCTAAATTAACTAACCCCTGTGAGAGCATGTAACTGCTACCACTTGGAAAAATGAGCAAGGTCATTCAGTCAAAAGACTTTATTTTTGTCTAGGATAAACTACTTTATATGGCTTTGCTACCAAATATAGAAACATTACCCCATCTACAAAGGCACTATTTTTAAAGATTGTGCTTTTGGAAGAAAATTAGATTGTTTTTTTCCCCCCAAAAGATAATTCCAAATGTGTATTATTAAGATCCAAGGTACATCATATGGGAAAAGGACTGACCAACCACATTCTGGACTGAACTATATTTGGTTAAATTCCACTAATTTTACTGGTTCTAACAAAGCAATGCAGAACTTTTTTTTTTTTTTAATCCTTTTTTTTTTATCTTGGAATTCTAGGATTATTTTCCCCCCAAAAGATAATTCCAAATGTGTATTATTAAGATCCAAGGTACATCATATGGGAAAAGGACTGACCAACCACATTCTGGACTGAACTATATTTGGTTAAATTCCACTAATTATACCGGTTCTAACAAAGCAATGCAGAACTTTATTTTAAATCCTTTTTTTTTTTAATCTTGGAATTCTAGGATTGTTTAGTAACTCTGGTTAAGTTGCTAACCATAGTTAACTCCCTACATAAATTTTAAAAGACAGTTGAAAAATACTGTTCTAAAATAAGCCATGTCTAAAATGAGGCAGGAGATTCTTTTAGAAGCTATGAGCAAACGTCTGATTAAGATGACAAGCCACATGGAAACTACTCCCAGAATCAGACTCAAAGGGCACTGTTACCAACCAAATTTGGCAGACAAGGAATCATGACGAACTGCAAAGGCACGCAGCAACGTAACAAAAAGTTGGGAATCATCAGCAAATAAGACAGAAAGCACTTGTGTCTACTCAGCAAGGCCAAGAACGTAAGCAGGACGAATTCTAAGCATTAAATTCTGGATTCAAATGAGTGGCATTGTGATACAGTGGGAGTGGAGATCTCTGTTCCATTTACAGGTGACTGGCCATAAGCAAGCCATATCAGTAAGGCAAAGTATCTGGCTACTGCAGGTTTCTCATTCTGACTTCTATCTTCAGAACAGTTTTAATAGCAACAACAGAGAAAGACTAAAAGCATGACATATATAATGTTAGGCTCTATATTTTCCCAAATGATGTGTTTAGGGTCAGACCACTTACAGAGACTACCTTACAGCATTTATCACTAGCTAACAGTTGACATTCGGCCTTATCTGTAGATAACTACTGTTAGATTTGGCATTTTTAATGCACAGCTATGCTTGTTTGAGATCACTGTGCCTTCAGACAGTCTTTGAGCGAAGAGGGCGATGACTGAAAATTCAGCTCAAGCAGGAAAGACAACATTTATAGCTAATTTGTCAAATACTCCAGGAAACTTAATTAAGTCTCATTTCTGTTTCCAGGAATATTACGATGAACCAAGTACAGCTACATCAACTTGGGAAGGGGGCCATAAGAAATAAATTATACTTTATCCTCGGCATCGATTGTATCTGTCAGAAGAGTAACACCAAACAAACCCAGTCAGCGAACGCACTGAGCTTCCCCAGAAAAACACAACCAAATTCTCAGCTCATTTGTGAAGTTTAAGCTCCTTTTTTGACCTAGCGCTGCACAATTTACCGAGCCGGGGGTCGCGGCTGAACTGAACCCATTCCGCACTTGGTCAAGCGCTGCTTTCCCGAGCCAGCTATTCCGCTGTGCACCCGTCTGAGCCGGGAGCTCCAGCTGCCGCGCAGCACGCCCGGAGCCCGGGGCCGCGCCGGGGTCCAGGCGCTGCGGCGGCCACGGGAACGGCACGGCCGGGATGCGGCCGGGATGCGGGGGTGACGAGCGCTGTCAGGGGTTCGCTCCATGACACGGGGACCGACCCGAGCGACTCCCGACCCCAGCCCCCCTCGGCCGCAGCGGGGCCCCGGGGTCCCCCTCAGCACCGACCCGCTCCCCTCCGCTCCGGCCGCAGCCTCGGCAGGTGCGGCCCGGCCCGGCGGCTCCTGCGGCGGCCGCCAGCGCCAGGCAGAGCGCGGGGAGCAGCGGCGGCGGCGCAGCGCGCATGGGAGCGGCCCGAGGGAGCGAGCGAGCGGCCCCGGCCCCCCCGCCCCGCGGGAGCGCAGTGACGGGCCCGCCGCCCGGGGAGCATGACGGGAAATTCCTGGGCACCGGCGGCCAACGCCAAATATGAACATGGAGCCGGGAGACTCCCGCCGCACGCCCGGCACGACCCGCGGCCGGGACCCTGCCCCGTCCCGCCGCCGCGGCACGAACGAAGAGCCCTGTCCTAAAGGGTGCGCTTCGGGCAGGCCGGCGAAGCGGCTCCTCGCCCCTTTAAAGAGACGCTCCTGCAGCTCCAGGAGCCCCGGCCGAGAGGAGCCGGCGCTGCCGTGACCCTCAGCTGCCGGCGCGGCGCCGGCCGGGAGCGCCAACAGCGCTGCCAGCGCCGCAGCGGCTCCGGCCGCAGGCAGCTCCTCACCTCAGCGCCGGCCCCGAAACTACCCCAGCGCTCAGTGCCCACCCTGCCCAGCGTCCAGAAAGGAGGGAACTGAACGACCCCAACTTCCTCCGCCTCCTGCTCCCCGTCCTCAGGGGACACGTACATGTACACGGGACAAATGAATATAAATAACGGAATTACTCTTCTTTGTTCCTCCTACCCCCCAAACCTTCAACCTGTCACCAAAACAATTCTCAAATAGCGTAAGATAATGACAGGAAAAAAAGCCAACCTCTTCTCTACCAAAATCTCTTTCACGACTCTTTCTACCTCAAAATACAAGAAAGAGGCTGAAAGCACAAGGTTAAAGCTTTTCACCCCTGTCCTTTAACAGGGAAGAGACAACATGGCATGCCCGTGACTTAGGAGGCAAGGTAATGTCTCTGCGCTCCCTGTGTACAAAATCAGGACAAAAGTCAAGCTGACAGTTAAGTGAAACTCAGCTGTCTGTGTCAGCTCATGGCAGCACCTTCACATCCTAACAAATACTAAAAATTAGTTACGAGGCTGTAACAAATCTATCTCCCCCTCCGCCCCAGGTAAGAAAAGCATTTGAGTCAGAGACACCCAAATATCTAGAAGGTGAGACACATATAAAAACCCCTAATAAACCTTTAATTCGAGTCTGGTTTGGTTTTTTGTTTGTTTTTACAGGATAGGGTAACAAGTTACAACAAACATCTGATTTTTCTCAAATGTTCAGATATTATACATATTCCCCTGTCTTGCAGGAAGGGATATCGGTCAACTTAACAGTTTAAGGTAAAATAAGCTGCATAATAGTACATATTACAATTAAAATGTACAGTGTTTACAAGAAATATATCTTAGAAGCAAGATAGATGCATTTGCATCGAGGCGACCTTTTAAAATGCCACAGCTATTTTTACATTCACTCTTGCAACAGGTCACAAGATGGGGTCACTAAGGTCAGGTTAACAAATCACTATGATGCACATCAAATACAACAAAATTAGTTTATATACATATATATAATACATATACATGTATATTATACATATACATATATGTATATAATAAAACTCATCAAAAATCTACCAGACCTGGCACAATCCACTTACCCATCAAAAATATGTACTTGTCCTTGGTAAGTAGAATTCTGCATGGCTGATTATATATTATATATACTCATTCATTAGCATCTGAGACATAAAACCGAGGATTTAAAATTTTTCAGTTAACAAACTCTCCAATAATAAACATGGTGCCCACAAAAGCACAAAGGTAAGGCACAATAGGATTTCCTGTTGCAGAATAGTGTGCATCATGTTTACTTAACTGTAAGAAAAACGTGCATTATTTGTGCAAGTTCATGCTGCAGATCCATCATATCTACAAAGTAAAGTGAGTTTCAGTAAAATTTGTGGGACTGGTGTGCTCCCAGTCTCACCTCCTACAGGATGTTCAGCTGGATAACTAGGTAAATTGGTTGTAGGAGTGGGGATTAGTAAAGCCAATAATCTTAGATTTGCAACTAAGCTTCTCAGCAACAATTTTGAACTGCTAGGTAAACATTAGTAAATTTACAAGCTTGGAATCACAAGATTTACTGTCAGCTGCACTAGTTTGCATGAGCCAAAATTGTTGCAAGGAAGGAATTTTAAAATTTTAACATATAAATGGATAATTAAAACATGTTATAATATACTGGGAATGTTGTTTAATCCAATGGTATTTTGTCACAGCCCTGACACTTGTAATAATAAATACAGCTTTTCACAAAATATTTGTCCAGTATCTGCCAATTGCTTCTTTATTGCTCACAAATTTGAATTCATTACAATTGGTATCAGACCTTTCACACAAAATCAGTCAGGTATTTTATATAAAACCTATAAAAGATATTTAACCTGTAGCCAACATTTTTAAGTATTTGGCCTCTTGTCATGGTACAGCCAAAACCATATAAAACAATAGGTTTTGAATAAAATAGGAAGCTTATTTGCTGCTTCGACGCAGACATCCTCACAGAACACAACCCTTTTTGCCACCACCAGCATTTACATTTATATACAAAACCCAGTATATCTGCAATCAGTTCATCTTCCCTCACATTGATATGCAACCACTAATGCCAAATTCACTTTCCCCATACCCCAGCTGCAGAAAAAGATTCTTATATAGCAACAAAAACTAATATTGACTGAATTTTTTTTTAACTTATTCACCATCAGGAACTGTAGGTTGCTTGTTACAAAATACCCACAAGATTATTTCACAGGAAACTATGGAAATACAGGAAGTCTTCTTTTCTCCATGCTTTTGTATTAGCAAAAACACTTCTTGGTGCAAAAATACGTCACCACATCTGCAAATGTATAATGAAATCGGTATTCCTCATGCAAAACTTAAATGCATCGGTTTACTATAGCCCCAGAAAACTTCATGAAACAACTTGTTTTTCCTTTTTTGTCAGCTCAGTATTACTGCCTCATTGCTAAGTCCCTTTGGAAACAAGACTTCTGGAACGTTCAAACTTTTATTTAATTCTTGAAGTATTACATACAAAAAGCACTAAAAAAGGAAGACGGCGGCCAAACAGGAACATTCCTGTTGCAAGTAACAGTCCTAGCAGTTGTAGAAAGTTTTCTCAGGAACTTCCCTGAGAATTAGTTGTGCCTGTCCGAAGACGCAGATGTGACATAGAGTTCATGTGTTTGTTTGATGGCTTCAGTGGAGTGTTACAAGTAAGAGCCTGGGGAAAACGATGATGATACCGATCTAGTCGCAGGTATTTTACTGTTACCAGCTTTCCTATGAGGCAAAGAAACAGGAAAAGAGAAACCTTCTAGTTCAGTATTGTTGCATTTTGCTTCGGGATGTAAAACACAAGTATGTCATTACATCAAAATTAGGTTTTTTGTTTTTTGGGGTTTTTTTTACTGCTCAATACTTTAGATACAAAACATTTCACCATTTAAAATAACTCCAGCTGCACCCATCTTTCTACCCAACTTTTGTTAAAAACTCCCATTCCTTACCATCAAACCAAGAGCCATGCAATGCCTTGAAAGCCTTTCCAGCATACTCCGGGGAGAGACACTTGACATATACACAGCCCTAAGTAAGAGAAAGAGGGATTTGGGTTTTTTGCAAGTCCAGCTGAAAAGGATGAACAAAGTATTAAGATGTTACTGGAAAGACTCACCTCACGTGAATTTTTGTCTACAGCGATATGAACAATTCCATCATTATCACTGCACTTCTCCAAGATTGCTTCTTGAATTGCTAGATGCCAGTGATCACCTATTTCCCTAGGCAAACAATGAAAGATTTAAGGGATTACGTACTTTTTTAAACGTTCACAACATTCTCATACTTCCCTACTGAGTCTGGTTTCTCTGTAACTTTACATAATTTTCTGGTAAATGTCTATGGGACAGATTTAAGTTCTTTTCTTACTGAATACACTGTAAATTGGCTCCTGCAGTCCACTTTAGACAATTCAACCCTACAAATCAAACGGAGTAACCTCTACTTGGGGCGTGGGGTGTTGTCCTAAAATGGGCTTATCCAAGTGGTGCTTAGATTAATAGTTAAAAAAAAATGCTTCTACCTTGCATAGTAAAAGTCTAGAACAAAGTCTGATGCTGTGATGTGAGGGTTCACAATGTACAAGTTGGACAATTTGTTCCCTTGATATGATTCCTCCCTGACTTTTGGCAGTAGAGAGCTGATTATTTGCTGTGCTAACATTAATAAAATCAAGTTAACCAGTGTATTCCCAGATGATTCTCAGGTCAAGAAAAGAGACCTGTTTCATGGGGCTGCTTCTAACAGCTACTGGTGTAATCACTGAAAGGAATTCAGTAATTATTGTTAGTATACAGTCACTGTAAGCTAAAACTAGTTTTGTTAAACATACCTTGCACCCACAGCAAACGTCAAAACAATACTTGACAATCTAATCACAGACACTGGTACATTCTATGTTTTAGGTGGTTTTAGGTGGATGAAAGCATTCATTCCTTACAGGTCTGGAACAAGAACATAAGCCTCCTTCCTCTAATGACACAAGCAGATTAATAATACAGTTTGTCTTGCACTGAGGGCTTTGGATTTCTGTTTGTGTTTTCCTTCAGATAATTCCAAGGGTATGATAAGAACTATTTCCTTAAGCCACAGTCCTCTCAAAGACAGCTCACAGAAGAAGAATGCACGAGGGAGTACAATATAGAATTGCATGAAGTAGCCCACTACCAATGTAATCCAGCAGTCCAGTAATGGAGCTAGGTCAACTTCCAAAAGAAAAGGTCTACAAAAAGTCAGTGTATTAGAAGTCACAATATTCAAAATAGCTGACTGGACATAGGCACTAAAGACAAGTGTCAAAACACAAAAACTCCTAGTCTATAAATGTGGGGGCTTTTCAATGCACCTGTTGGGCATGGACTGGGTCAGTACCGAAAAACACTGAAGCTTACACCAAAGATATAGGTCAAAAAGGGAGACTGTTCTGACAAAAATAACATCTCAGTAATTAGTTCCATTAACAACACACATTTTGAACTGCTAACATTCTGAAACAGGAAAGTAGCCAATACAATATACCAATAAATATTACAGTGAATATTTCAATACCACTCAGACTAACCAATACAGCTCACAAAGTCTTCTTTGAAGCAAAGACAAGAAGGATGTTGATGTCACTTGAAATTCTCTGCAAATCTTATGTTTTAATCCTCCTACAGGAGGATCAATTTGCTTCAAGAACAACCCCTGGAATTTCAGTCTTGCTCACCCTACTGCAACCTGAAAGTTATTATAGAAGCCACAGAAGCTGGTGTCTTTGACCAGACATTAAACCTTAAAGACATTGAGAAAAGGTTTTTGAAGTACTTCTCTATGCTAGGGGTAACACTGTCTTCACCTAAATTAACCAACAACTTTTCAGTTAAGAAGGCAAGGAACTAAACTAAATTAAGTGTGGCTAGAAAAAAGGCTGAATAAATACATCCAAACTTTGCAATCACTTGTGTCCATACTCTGATGTCCTCCCCTACTTCCTCTCCTAATCAATAGTTTGTATTATTGAGGTAGCATCTCACACGTACCCTTGTAAGACATAGCATCTGTAATTTTCCCTTGTATAATCACATTAAGGAATAATTTACTCCAGAGAAGTTATTGGAGTCCCTGTATCTTTTTACAGTGGACAAAGACACTTCAAAGCTTATACAGGATTATCTGGCATAACCTCTGTGTTAGTTCCCAACTCCTTCCATGATCTACTCCAAAGCTAAAGGGGATATAACAGAATAGTGGAGCGGATGAAGATTTAAAAGACTACAAAAAAAATTTATTATTTTTTCTTAGCTCTTGGTACATTAAACAAGGCTTGTTACTTAATCATACACAGTACATACTTCAGAAATATGAGAATTACATGAGCACTAGAAGCCAGTAGGCAGCACTAATTTGTTCCCACTGCAAAAACCCATTTGCTTCAAAATTAGGCAGCCACAGTGCCATAAAGTAATAAATTATTTAAATTCAGCATTTTAAATGCAAACTATGCAGCTTTGTAGCTGTCCAAATACTCCAGAATTTACATGGACATTGTAAATCTAAAGTACATTGTAAATGTACTTTAGACATTTACAATCTGTTGTCAGGCCACATGAGTCTCCTCTACCAGTTGATACAATTGAACATTTCCAAATTTAATTAATGGAGAAAGATCAGTCATTGCTCCAAATAGTTTGACTATATGCCACATCCTTCAAGAAGTGAGCCAAAGACATAAAGCAATACAATGAAGGACAGAAGACAGAGGGTTAAGATTTTTTATGTCTTCTCATAGATGTTAAGAGAAACATTTTTTTTACAACCTGTTTTTTTCAACATGTTCATGTTTCTTCACTTCTTCCAAACCCCTCTCAGAGGTAAGAAATGGACTCTTCCAAAAGAATGCAGAAATACAGACAGATAACTGTTTTTACTTACATAACTGGATCAAACATATTGCGAATCTTTAGACATGGTGTCAAGCTGTTCGGTGGTGAATTTCTTCTATCTAGATGAAATGCTAGAAAGAAAAATAAATTAAATACTAATTATTTACAGGCATAATATCATTGAAGTAAGAAATGTCAACTTTATGCATTAATACTTTTCTAGTTTTACTCAGAAGATTTCATATATGAAAGAATTCAAGTAAATTAGTTTCGCACAGCCTTCTACCACACTGAAGAAAACATACCATATTTAGCTGATTTTTTATACTTCAAACTTCTACATTTAAGACACTCTCTTCCTGAAGGAATTCGGGATATTTTTAAAAATACCACATACTTGACAAGAAAGGATTTGCACTACATCTCCATGAAAAGACAGACGTACACAACACCTGGAACAACTTTTGGAACTGGAAGTTAACCATACAGTTCTCACTGCCTGATGATATTTTCATTTCTTCCACTTTTGGGGCAATTTGCTGCCCATCTGGCTAATAAATAAAGAGACTTTAAGATGGATGTTGCATTACATTTGTAGTGCAGTAACATGTCAAGAATGCTCTACAATGACAGAGCTTTTATAGTCCTAAATGATCACACATGATCAGAAGCTTCTAAAAATCTGAAATGAAACATACCAGAGGATAAAACAGATTAAAGAAGAAAAATTAAAATCAAAAGTAACAGAATAATTCAAAGCTAAACAGTGCCATGAAATATATTCTGAAATCCTAAAATAAATATTAACTTCTTTAAAGTTCACAAGTTCTACTTGTGAGAGTCACAAGAGAAGACTGTACCATGAGTAAAGGAATCAAGGAGCACTTCAGATTCAGATAAGGCAGCTCCATGCCTTGAGAAGGGCCAACAAATCAGCAGCGGAAATGAAAGGGGATAGCCTAGTAAAACAGCTTTCAAGGCTTGAAGGAAATTTTACTTTGAAGATTGAGATAAGCAGAGTCAAGAGTTTAAACATAAGATTAAAATCTCAACAGCAAAAAATGATGCTCCAAACTGCTGCTAATGCTTCTCCTTAGCAATCCTACTTTAGAAAAATCTGACATATTCAAGATGTTACATTCCAAAGGTCAGAAGTGTCTGTTTCAGGCAGATGCCTGTGCTTCTTACTGCTGATCTTTTTAAATCTTGAAAGTACATCCAAAATACATGAACACTGCTCACTGGCTCTTCTGTATGCCACCCAAACAAAAACCGTGCCACACAGACAAAATTAAGTCATGTGGAAGACACTGCTTGTGAAAGACAAGCACTAACCAAGAGAAAATTCACTGTCTGGAGATACTGCATAGAAAACCTTCTTCTGATGCAAATTCCCAAGACAAATAAAATAAAATTACCAACTAGAAATTAGAAAAGGTAGCCTCCAATTCTACTATCAAACCTACTGTAAGTTCCCCGAATAATTAGAAATGTTCTTATTAAGAATACACATGCACCCAGAGCGCAAGTCACCAACACCTGTAACAACTGTATGTTTTTCTCTTGGCAACAGATTTCTAAATATGCTGGTGACACTGCATCTATCTCTAAGCTGCCTACAGTTTAAGGACAAGTCCTTTTTCAATAGCACATGGTTTTGTAAAGTTTTTTGCCCCTTATTAAAAATTATACACAGGGTATACAACAAAAACTTTACAGAACTAAGCAACATTGAAAAATGCATGGACTTACCTTACTTATGGAGGTTGGCTCCAGTAGATCAAGGGTAGGGTGAAATGTCACCAGCATATTGTACACTGGGGCACCACACCATACTGGAGAAGGTGATCTGGGGTGGCCTAGTCATGGACCTGGACCTGAAAAGGTGTGGGGTTGAGGAAATTGTGTGCTGATTGTTTACAACTAAATTTATTCAGCACATGGTTTTAATCCAAGGATGAAGAATGGTGAGGTTATTTGCAGAGATCCGAGACCAAGAGGATCAACATTCTGCAAGCTGTTTATGAACTAAAAAGAATCCATACTGATATTTATGGAAGCAGCTAAACCACTGAGCTATCCAAAATTAACTAAATGGGGAATTCATCCTTTAGTGTAGTTACCTATATAAACCAAGCTTTGCCTGCTCCAATTTCTAATAACTTTGATGTCCTTTTGACTGGAAGATGTCAGGTGCTTACTGAAATAACTTCAGCCAGAGCCACCATCAACACAAAACTAAACTGCTTCTAATTTAATGTAACATCCTACCAGTAGAGAAGTGTGCCCAGGGCAGTGCAGCATATGAAAATAAAGACAAACTGTATTTTCTCAAAAAAGCTTTTCAAAATAATGGCAAATTAAAAGTAATTTTTGCAACTTAGATGGAGCTTTTCATGTATAAGGGAAAAAAATTACTATGGAAATCAGTGAAGTGTGAAATTAATGCTAGACCAATAATAACCCTTAATACGTATATCAGAAATGGCACTAAAAAGAGAGAGTAGAGAAGACACAGGCAAGTTAATGCTGTACCTACACAGCAAAACTGAAAATAGCATAGTTAATTGATGTCTCTTGAACTTCATTTCACATCTGTAACAACTGATTCTCCCCCAAAAGAAGTTGTTTCAGTGACAAAGCTGTTCAGAATACTGATTCAGAGTACTGATTATTTGAAAAGTTACACTGGTGTGGAGCACACAAAATATTCTTGATAAGGGCATAAGCAAACATTCTTGCAGGACAACAGTATAAGCTACACACTGGTTAACTAAGCATCTCGCACCTTTTTCTACATAGTTCTAAGGAGTAATGCTTACAAGACAAAGATAAAAAAGTAGAGATGAAGTAGAAAAGCAGAGACACAACTTTGTGCAGTAAGTCACTGCTGGGAAAAAATTCAGGACTTTCATAAATTCCCCTTGGGGATTACTGAGCACTTTCAAGAAAAGGAAGCTATTTTTTATTTCATTCATAATGTACTTTGTTTTACTACCTAAAACTGAGTATCATTGTATCATTCCAGATCTGAAGAGCAGTAGCAGCAAAACACATGGGCTTTTGTCAACCCCTTTATTACTGTCTATGATGGAAGAAGTGTCTCTTGCACTGGCTTCAAAATGAACACTGAAGAGATTACAGTGCAGCTTTCTTTGCCCCTTGAATTACTAATATATTACTGCTAAAGGAATTCCCAAGTATCATCACCACGGGTTACAAGACAGCCCAGAAGATCAGTAGATGTGAATTTGATGAACCTGATAAGGCTGAACACTTGCATCAAATATAGGTAGCCATGTTTTTTAAACCAGGTTTTTTCAATGTTAAGCCACAGATCACTGCAATTTATTACGTACTAACCCTTCTTATCAAAGGCAAGGGAAAAAAAAAGAAAACAATTACCTCAAAATATTGTAATTATGCCCTTTCACGCATCATGAGGTTCTTTAATACACACAGAAGATACTGAAATTAATACCTTACCAATGAGAAGAGTATAGTTGAACTGAGGTTTAACATAGTTAATTCAGCTATAGAAGACAAACGTAGGATGGATACAGAATTTTACAAGCAGCATGAAATCCTGTTTTCTTGCCATAGTTCAGAGTCTAATTGTGCTTTGGAGTTTTTTGTTTGTTTTGTTCAGAGAAAGGATTATGTTCTCACAAGCTAGGGAGGAGGGGTGTCATTCACAAAAGGTAACAGGTTATCTTCCATGCTGCAGGATGAAATATCACCCTAGATGTGGTACTTTAGAGAACCTCTTTATCTCATCTCCAGAGCTGTCAAGGAACTTTAGCTTGTACTGTTAGCTTAGCTACACTGCAGCCCTGCCTACCTAGTTTTCTTCAAAGCTCCAGTTATCCAAGGTGTGATAGGACAATTGTATATGTTCTTTCAAAAGCAAACTGAACACACCAGAATTGTGGGGTTCTCTCTGCTGATTTAATTAAATCACTTGACATGATCAAGATTGCTTCTCAGTTGACTAATTCTCTTGTACACTGTTTTCAAAAACATTGCATTTGTCCATCCTACAATTAGCTTACCTACTCTTTTCTTTCTAACAAGTACAACTACTGTATCCAGTAGGTAATATTTCAAAGGGATGGCACCAGAATTTATTCTGATCCAGAAAAAAACAAAACCAAACCAAACTGTGAAAACACAGGCTGCATCCTGAAGGACTGGAAAAATGTCACAGTGATGCTTTAACACGCTGCTAACAGACAGCAGGCATTAGATCTCAGGCAAGCTACAGGTCCCACAGTTAAAATGCACATTATCATTCAAGGATATCCTTGTATATGCTGACAGCTCTTTCTGAAAAGGGTTTCTTCTTCAATTGCACATCCTCAGGTATTGCTCTCTGCTACAGAGCACTACCAGATCTCAGATGGCTAAAAAATTGCAAGCTTGAAATTTATTCACAAGATTTAGACCAAAGAATTCATTATGATTTTCTATATGCTGAACTTGTTCAGGGCATAGCAGTCTTGAAGAGTACCTAAATATATTGACTTCTACATTCAAACCTCAGTACTGGAGTATGAACTTAAATTCCAGTTCATGTATACTTCCAAGAAAGGAAGAAAGAGACACATACATGTAGAATTCCTAACATCAGGAAAGAAACAGCTGGGCAAAAAGCATGAGACTTACGCAACAGAACTATTTTCAACAGTCATTTGAACACAAGGAGTGCAAAACAGAAAGAGGTGTTGCATGTGAAAATTGCCTTTGCCTGTTGACTGTCCCGAGCCCAAATAAGCCACTGTCATTTCAGCCAGCCCATTTCCACACCCTTCTGTTAGAGCCAAAATACGCAATTTCAGTTCTTCACTAAACTTCAAGCGTAACAAGAAAATTAGAAAAATTGCAACTAAAAGGACTGAAACAGAATGGATTTTGATACATCCTATGCAATAGAAAACAGGAAGTCGTAGTACATACTCTAAGCAAAATACAGATAAAAGCCACAGCTGAGAGATCAAGTTATTCTGTCCACATTTGCAAGATGCTGAAGTAGGTACCAGATGCTCAACTGGGATGGTACATAACAGTAGCTACTAGAGCAGTCTTTCTAGGAAGTTTTGGAGACCACTGTTCTGTTTACAGACTTGAATGTATATTACAGGTAGCAGAACACCACCTGTATCACACTCTGAGGCATCTCCAGGTGAGGAGAATCCAATCCGATTTCTAATACAGGACAGAATGTCATGAAGTGATTTATATTGCAATCAAACAGGACAAGAAAACTGAGAGCAAATGATCAGGCTCTCAGTCAGAATTTGACCAAATTGAAACTAGAGCATGATGTTTCCCAGCCCGTATTGAATAATACACTATGTAGAAGATTCAGATTTATAATACATATATAGCTTGCAGAAGCTGTGCTCAATTTAAGTGCTTGAAATTCAATCCTGGCAGTACTACAGAGATGGAACAGAAACAGCTGATGACAAAACCCATAATTTCTGTATTGCAACTAAAGCACTTGCACATCCCTAATGCACAATGTCCTGGAAAGAAAAGGTTCCACAACTCCTGGAATAAAGTTCATATACACATCTTACTAATTAAAACTTTCAGAAATTGAGAAATCAAGCAACACAGTAGTCACAGCAGAATGCCACATTACTACTACTGCAAACAGAACCTCAAGCCTGCAGTAGCATTCAGATGGTATTTTTTAAAAAGCAGCCGTCATTTCCAATTAATTATTTAATATGAGAAATGTAATGCTAAAACCAGTAGTATAAGTTTGAGAAGTATATAATGATATCACTTACTTTCACACTCAGACAGAGATAGAAATGACCATTTTTTTTAAATTGAAAACCAGAATTCAAGTCCTGTAGTTTCAATTTTTCGTTGACCAAAATAAAAGAGCAAACCAAAACCTGAAGCTTAGCAGGTTTGAAGAAAAGCAGAAAGAAAAACCAAGAAAGGTTTTTCAAACCTTTCAAAAATATGACCACAGCAAACATCCAACTGCAAACCTACTAGATTCTTGCCATTTGGTTTCATGATAAAATTACAAAGTGGCAGACCACTGAAAAATCCATGTATGACAAACTGCCTGCTCTATTAAAGCAAATGCTTTACACCACAGAGTCTGAAAAACAAATGCAGTGTAGAAAAACATTTATGACAGAGGTAGAACATCTAACACTATTAGATGTTCCAACTGCACATTTTCCTAATTAAGGAATCTTTTGTCCTGCACTTTCCCTTTTAAAATAATTATCTCTTCCTCCTAACTTTGTCTTTAGACAGCTTACTGGCAACTTAACAGTGGAAAACTTAAGTCTGCAACATGCAATTTACCTGCTGTCATATACAACCAATGACATTACTAACAGTAAGTGTTAAGCATGTCAGAATTTGACCAATTAAAGAGCACATTTTTTATTTCACAAAAAGGAAGAAGTAACTCACTTTGGCTAAATACCCACTGCATATTTCTGCAGTAGCTAAAATAAAAAAGCTCATTTCCCTTGAAAACAAGGCAGACACAATGCAACAAAAGTAAGTCCATAGAACAAGATAATAGAGAAATAGCACTGGCAAATTATAAGAATCCTTAAATGCATGAAAGACAACAAGCCTTTCATGCTTGTTTTCAAGTAACAGGGTACCATTTGTAAGTTAGATGCAGAAATTAAGACAATTATATCTGCAAAATATATCTTCAGTACCTTGGCCTTGCCACACTTTTGATGGTATTACTAAAATTTTGTCACACGCTGCAGAAGGTTGCATCCACTTCCAAACCAAGAACTCAGCACCACCTACTCTTCGTGTCTCTGTACGAACTCTAGATTCATTTGCTGCAAGAAAGTCAACTGCTCTATTCCAGACTTTATTCATCTTCCTCCTTAAAAATTGAAGCAAGAATTACAAAGTTAGCATAACAACAACCTGCATGGTTGACATCCACCATGTAAGAGAAATCCATTGCTTTTCCTTCCACCTTTGCAATAGGAAACTCCAAAATACTACACTGTGCAATCTATTAGGAAATTAAGTTATTTCTATCTGAAATTAATTGACCAATTTATTTTTACTGGTTTTCCCCCCTTTCAGTACTTCTAGTGAGAACGTACCTGTCCTGCGGTGGTATTAGAGAATCTCGCACATGTAAAATCGGCATGTAAGGCTGCAACTCTTTATTTTCTGAACACGCCTCGCTGTGGCTTCTTAGAACATCTGAGGACACCAAAAAAAAAAACCAAACTGATAACTATGTAGCTCATGCAAACATTAAGCAATGTATCACTTCTGGAAATTGACAGCTACTCTGAACACTCCAATTTCAATAGTTCGGTTTTCCTGGCATTTTGAAACATTGTTTTCTCCAAACCATTCTAAAGGCAAATTAACCAAACAGTGTATCTAGGTATCCCAAATAACTTTGAAGTAAAAGAAGGTAGTTCTTAAAGTTACTCATGCTTGGTAATTTTTAAGTGTTAGCAAAGAAAATAAAGCACCTTCCTTCCACCTCAACAAAACTTGATTTGCAGACAAAAAAGGTAGGCACATAGTTAAAACAGAACAGTTCTGATTCCTCTACCATCTCTGTATTTATCATGACTACCATAAATGAAAGTAGTACAACAACTTAAGTAGGGCTACAAAACTACAAACAGAAAGACTACAAACAGAACCTACTGTTTAACACCATGGCTTCAAGTAGAAAGAGGGGATTTCAGATCTCAATTATGCATACTATTTTGCCAAAATAACTTCTGCTCAAAGTAATTAACTAAAAAGCTGCTTTTTCTACGAAAAACCATTAAGGATGGTATTGAGAGCTACCACACGTTTTTGGAATGGATATTTTAACTGAAGTTAGCTGAAAAAAACAGATACAGACAACAACATGTCATCACACTTCAGTAAACAAATGTCGCATTTGTATTCAATAGTAGGACAAAAAACTATCAAGTCAATGGCAACTTTATAGCCATGTTGATGTAATTTACAAATTACAAGCTTTATGTCAAAAGCTTTGATTAGGTTTATGATTAGGTTTAACGGATGGGGTTTTGTTTTTTGTTTGGTTTTTTTTTAAAGAGAAACAAAACACACGGATCACACTAAACACAAGAACTCTAACAGCGTGACAACTAGTAAACATGAAGAAACACAACTGAATTAATTAACAGTACTTTGAAAGCTTATACAAAGATGATACAGATACATCAGACACAACTGAACATGCCATACCTATGATTTTCACCACCATATCATACATCTGCTTTGTTTCTTCTTCCTCTTTTGCCCAACGGTATTTCATGTAGTGTAAGACTCCCCAAACCATTGCTATACCTGCATTAACATGCATAATAGACTTTAAGCAGTATTAGAGCATTGGATATTTAACAGAGTTTACAGGGCATACTTCAGAAGTATACTGAACTACGTAACAAGCACTGTACATTCCAAAGCTAGTGAAATACACTGTACTTGCTGTCTGTATCTTATACTCTTACACAGGAACACAAACTCTTCGACTTGAAAGAGCAGTTACTTTTAGGAAAGCATTTAATTATTTTAAGAACAGCTCAGTATCCCAGATCATCTTTTCTGCAGTTACTTTTTAAACTTCCTGGCCAACAGTGAAATATCCTCAAAATTAAGGCTATCATCTTTTTACTGAACAGTTTCCTTTTTCTGATCAGTTCAACATGGAACTTTTGAAAGCCACAAGATATTGCTCTGGCAGGGAAAAAGATTTCCCAAAGAATGAGTATGTTCAGCTGACTAAAGAATCAGATTATAACAACCAGTGTGGAAATACAGTGGTGCAACAGAAATGCATATCAAACTCAAATTTAATCAAGATACCAACAGAAACCCGAAGTTTTATGGCTGAATAAAAACTTTCGCTAAACTTCTTTTCCCTATGCACTTAGATAAATACAAGTTACAACAAAAAAAGGCTGACTGTTTTATTAACTTACCCCAAAGCAATATTGATAATCTGTGAGTTACATTAACAAACGCACGGCGAAAACGACACCTGAAAGACATCTTTGGACTAGTGGATTCCAGATACTTCACATCTGTCACGTTAGTGACATCCATCTCATCAGGGTCATTGCTGAGACACCTGTTCAAAAATACACAGTACTTATGAAAAATTATGCATTCTCTTAGAAGAAATTAAATCAAGAAATAAACACCACTTACTTTATGCCAACATCTTCTCCACTATTCAAGATCCATTGTAATGATGTGTTAAGTACACTTTCATAGTCTGGATCTAAATTCTGTCAAAATACAATATTAATCAGTAATTTCATAAATAACCAGGGACTTATCAGGCCAACTGATATACTGTAGAGATCAATAGTCAAAACGATATTGTTTCATTCCTGATACTTCAGATTTTCAGCAGGTGTTCACTGCATAAAGTAAATCTAGTTGTGCTACAAGCAGTTCCCAGACTTATCAGCATCCCTCAAACTGAGGACTATTTGAAAAACCAAGCCACATTCACCACTCGATTCACAACTCTAACCTACAGTAAGAAAAATCTATTCAGCCACTAGGCGGCGATCACTGAAATCTACTCCGAGAGTGAAACTTCAACTAGATCCAAACTCCGCTGGAAATGCCTCCTATGAAAGCAGTTTTCACCACTCGATTCACAACTCTAACCTACAGTAAGAAAAATCTATTCAGCCGCTAGGCGGCGATCACTGGAAATCTACTCCGAGAGTGAAACTTCAACGAGATCAAACTCCGCTGGAAATGCCTCCTATAAAAGCAGTTCCGTGCTCTGGTTTTTTTTGTTGTTTTTTTTTTTTTTTTTTTAAGAAGCTTGAATAAATATAGTTTTTACAGATATTTTGAAAAAAAATCCAGTATTTGTAGCTCAAGAACTGACATCACTACATTGACTTTTAAAAATCTTATTTTATGTGAATTCTAATAAGAGTAACTTTCACTGCTATCTGAGCTAAGGCTTTCTCCACAGCTCATCCTGCATGTTCTTTTGCAGAAAGAGAAAAGTGAAAATGGAAGTTACTGTTGTATTTGAAATTACAGTCCCCAAAAAGTTTTATTTTCATCTTTCCTCTGAAACTCATGTTGGCTTAGAATCCAAGCAAAAGTACTTAAGAGAAGACAGTAATGGTTTTATTTTATCTTTGAGATTAAAGTATCAAAATTTTACCACTGAACACACAAATTTTGCAAAGCAACTCTACAGTTAAGTAAGACTTCCTAAAAAGCAATAATTTTTCATATTAAACTTGAGCTTCCTAGCAGAGCTAAAACAGTTATGGTAACAGTGAACAGTTATGTCATTCTTTCAGCATAACAGATAGGCAAGACAATCAGCTCTAGGGCATCACCTTGATTTTTTCCACAATGGACTGATTTTAACAGATATAGATTATTACTGCCAAACCATAAACCAGTGTTAGCAGCTTCTTTGGGATGCTCTAAAGCATTGCCCCTTTTTGTCTATTACATACATATTTGCCAAAATGTAAAATTTCTACACATTTGTATATTAAATACATCAGTTTAACTCCTCCCCATCCAATCAAAAAAATCGTACACTCTCTGCCTCTTAAAAGCTTCAAGTAGTTTTCCACTGAAGGGTACACCAATGTGGGCTAAAATAAACCCTACAGCTGTCAAGACAAGGCAAGAGTCATCTTTTATTTGGGGAGTGAGGCAGGGGAATAACAGAGAGTGGGATTTCATAATACTGCACAGTGATCAAATTAACAAAAAGGCCTTTTTTTGACCATTTCTATTTAAAGAATCAATGAATAGCCTCTCCAAACAGCTGCTGCCTGTCAGGCTGCTTGCACAGATCTACCCATCAACCTTTCTCCACAAAAAAAGGGAAACAGTATCCTTTTCTACTAAGTCTCAAAAACCAATACAGTGATTTCCAGAGAAAAATCTAGATATTTGAGTACTATAAATTTATTATTTTCATGTTGGTCAACTATTTCCATCAATCCAAATAATCTCCTGGCATTTTAATGAAAGAGATAAAAGCTCTGCATGTCACTGAAGCACTACTAGCTACACTTTCATTGCAATTAAGTCAGTTTCTTTTACCATCCCTCTCCCCAAATGCTCACTGCATCCCCAAATAAAAATCGTATGTAGCATGTACTAAAGTCATCAGTTCTGATAATTTCCAAGTAATATTCAATACTAAGTCAAATTTTAGTCAATACAGTAGATATGGAAACAGGCCTTACAAATTGTAACTTATACAGATCTTCTATACGATCAATGAAAAATAACTCATTTGCTTACTTTTAAATATGCAGCTGCCTCCTGGACGGTAAGGTTTCTTTGAGTAGAGCTGCCACATTCATGTTCCCCTGGTAAAATGAAAACTTTTATTTTGATCTATTTACTACTGCATTATATGAAATAAAATCACCTAAACACCAGCTTATGGTTAACAAGATGTACACAAGCAGCCATAGCAGTACAGTAATTCTCACAGGTTCCACTAGAAATATGGAAAAAATCTCTGCACAAATTTCTCCTTCAAAAGACGTTAAAAAACCCCAATGATTTTCAGAACTAATAATATGTACAAATCACAGCAGTAAGATCTCATGGATTGCTCAGAAAGTGTGTTTCAGTATTTACACCCAAAGCAGAACAATAGGCAGAACTATCAGAAGGACATTACTCCAAAAGTTCCTGTACCCTGACTCAGCTTCCAGACATTTAAATCCAAAACCTGTATTACCTTTTCTAGAGCCCAAGCTCCAGTTGAAATACATCCATAGTATTTCAGGGACTATGAAGTTACTGCATTTTAGATTGGCCTAAGTTATTCTGGTAATTCATTGCTTTCCTCAACATGCACAAAAATCTCACTTATAGCTTGAAATGGGCACTTTTATAATCTTCTATTGGTTTTGGAATGTGTGCAGAAGTAGCCAGGAAATAAGGTATTTATATGCATAGTCAGTCCTCAGAGCAATGTGCCATCATCTCCCTGGTTTTCTCTGCTAAACTAAAGGTACATGGTTCATTCAATGAAAAAAAAAATTAGTGAAAGTAGGGATAGTCATATCAGCACAAAGCCATACAGAAAAGGAAAAGGTCTAACACCAGTTTTTCTTCTATCACTAGGCCATTATTTCTGAAGAACTCTCAGCAGTGGTAAGTCACTTTTTTCCCCTGATATTTCTTTAAAAACCCCCTAAATCTTGGCGTCTGCAACTACGCTCTTACTGTGCCAAAACAATAAAATAGGAAACAACAAACCCAGTCTTTCACTGGTTCAGTGTTATGCCTGCCTTACCTTCTTGAATCTATGCCAAGTTGTACTATTCCCAAAGCTATAGCAAGGCTAAGAAAATTTAAGATACTTGTGCTTCTGTAAAATGTAAACCTTCACTTATATGGGAATATACTTTTAAAAAAGCAATTTCAAGCATTAGTTCCCTACACAAACAGGAACATTCAAGGCAATGTGAGCAAAAGTTAGGAAACACTAGTAAGTTATTGGAGAAGCACATTCACGTCTCACTCATTTGGAGTTCCAAAGAAATAAACGTTTCTATGAAGCCAAAGTCCTTCTCAGACTGCTAAAGTTTTGTTCAGTACACTTAAACAGATTTAAGAGAATTTGGCTTTGCAAGCATATTAGCCTAACAGGGATGTTCTTACTGTTGGGACGTACAGAAATATGAACAGTGTTTTTAAGAGTGTTCATACACTAACTGGCCTAGAAGTGCTCCTGGAACTAAGCCTGTGTGCATGCATGTATTTTCAATCAAGCACTGAGCAGAAAACTTTACAAGTTGTTTCACTTGAAAATTAGCATGCAACATCTAAGACTTTCAAAGTGTCTGAGTCTACTGTAAAAGCGAAACTAGACAGATCACTGCTGAAAATGGTCACTTTCATAAAAACCCGCTCTAATTTTAGATCTCGGCACCTGAATTGGAGCTATGGACTTTTCTTGTATGTAATTTAGGCAGACTTTGGTTTTGTACAGACTAAACTGTACAGCTTACACACATAAATTTACATGTGTAATCATTAGTGATTTCATGTTTCAAGATTAGCACACTTGGAATAACTACATGTCATACTCATACAGTCTCTGGTGTAAACATATTGTTTTTAATCTGGAACTGATAGAATAAATACAAGAAACCCAAAACATAGCTCTGTAAAAGCCATACATACAATTTATACCTGATATTAAGTTGTATGATATGAGCAAGTCTGACAGGTATTCCTACATTTAAGCCCTCTCTCTTGTTTAGTAAGACCTGAAGTCTTTCTGGGGTCTTTTTAATACAGAGAATGTATGTCAGTCATACTTTGAACAAAACAGCTTGTGAGAGAAGGGGGATGACACCCTTCTGCTGAGAAGCTTTTCTTTGGTTGTTTTTTTTTTTTTTATCTAGATAATTAAATTAAATTATGTTATTAAATAAATGGGAGAGAATAAAAAGGGTGAGGTTAATACACAGACAGAAAAGCAAACCAAACACACAAACAGGAGACAGATTGTGAAAAAATTGTGAATTCTTAAAAAGAAGTTTCAGGGTTCATATTGGATTTTTCACCTTTTGAGAACACAGCACTGCCTTTTAGAACAGGACAAAAGCTCCCTTAGGTAGGGGACTACTGAATTACTTTAGTAGTTTTAAATGTTAGTCTTATGTGCCTTCTTCCAAGAATTATGTTTATGCAGCACCAAGCCAGCACAATGACGTTACAGCTTCTGGTCTCATCCTCAGAAATCAGCAGACAGCTTCCTCTCAATCCTGCTGTTGAAATTTTTTTCAAACTGTATTCCCTCTGAACAAGTTTAAGAGTTAACAAAACCTTTGCTGCCTGGGCTCTGACAATGTCTAAGGCCCATCAGTTCAAATTTCCCTCAAGCAATACAGCAGCAGGGGAAGAGGAATAAAAATCACTTTCATCTTGTCTCCTACTCTCAAAAACGTAAGCTAATCAGAGTTATGGAGTTTCAGTCTTGTACAAAAAGCTATTGGAGACACAGTTTCTCATTCCAATACATCTTTTTCTGAGATTCATTTAACAGCTTTCTTCTGAGAAACTCATGAATTTGAAAGCTTGCAGAAAGTTAGGCATTTCACAAGCCAGACAACCTTCTGTTTTACTGCAACAGCAGGATATTCCTATATGCCATTTCAGTCACTATGTTAGCTAATAGTTCTGTAAATGAAGGCTTACTTTGAATAACTTTGGTGCAATCATTAACCACTTGGCCTGGAAACCCACTTTCCATAGTCTGAGCCAAAAATGTTTCCCACTGTTCCATTTGAGGCCCTATATTCAGGAATAAAACTGAAGCAGAGGCAAAAAAACTTTACACAAGTCTGCTGCAAGATACATCTCAGCTCTTTGTAAAAACTACCCCTTGTTACAATGTCTGCTGTGAGCTTACTTTAGAAAGCATGAATCTTTGATCTTAATCTTTCCTTGGGTACTGATCACCAATTTCAAGAGCAATCAAAGAACCTTTGCTTTTGAAGGGAGGCAAAAAGCAGCCCATCCCAGCAAGGACCACAAAACTACATTTCAGCTTATGTTAGTGTATTTGGGCAAGCCACTTAAGAAGTCAAATTCTTCTAGAAATACTACCAAAAAGCAACTAAAGTTTCAACTCTAAAGAAATATTTATTACGTCTCAACTGCTTCTAATAGAGAAACCAAGTCAGATCATCTTTTCCATGCAGGCTAGAATATTTAAAATTGACTTTCATTTAGGCATTTAACTTATGAGCTGCAGCATATACAGGCAACAGAAATATTCAAAATTTCGAACTATTTCCTTTACGCTGTAAATAATTTTCTCACTTTGTAGCAAAGCACAGTGGAAATCTAATATTTCAAGGAAGACATGGATTTAGCACAGATCTCCAGCTTATAGCCAGATGTGATATGGCCACCAACACAAACTGCGAGCAGTGTACAAGACATTTGTTCAGTAGGTCTCATGTTTTCAGGCTACTTGCAGCAGAACACTAATGTGGGCAGCTCAAGAAAAGCAGAAGCATATCAAGAGCAAGTAAGAATGCCTGATCTTCCAAAGGCAAATTCAACAGCTCAATAACACTGCAGACCACAGAACTGGCTAAACAGCTGTTTAATCACTGGTTGGAAACAGCACAGTATCAACGCACCTGAAAAACCAAAGATTAAGGAGAGTGACAGAACAGAGAGCCTGTGACAGCTATCAGATACAGTAGCTGACACTTGAAATTAATATTAAATAACATTAGGTGCTTTGCCAGCTTTTTCTACCAGACATGGATTTATCAGGAAGCCTTATTACATATGAAAGCCTAATTCACCCCTGCATCTTCAAGGACCTGTGAAAAGAAGGAAACTGTCTAAATTCAACAGACTGTCACACTGAAGAATGCCAGGCAAAAGAAATGGCTACCTAAAAAAATCCTTCATCTACAAGAAAGGGTTATACCCATGGGTAGCTGGTTGCTTCTTGTGAATATAGTGGTTAGATTTATTCATTTTTCAAGTCTGACTGAAAATGATGTGATCTACTGAAGTCTCTCCAAGAAAGACCAAGATATGCAGTAATTAATGTGCTGAAGTAACCCTAATTTTAAAAAAGCAGATATTTTGGTTTAGAAGAAAGTGTTGGGTACTGAAATATATACTGTTTATATAAAGTTGCTGTCTTGAAGAATAGCTAAACCATTCAAAACAAGGAACACAAACTTCAACTCAAGGGAGAAGCAGTATCTGCTCATCTAGTTCTGAGTTTTCTGGGAGGCAAAAAATTACTCACTGTAGGTTTGGCAGCCTAGTAATTCTGAGAACAGTGATGCATTAAAGGCAACCTATTTCTACACTGGATAATGAAATAATTTGACAACATATTGGAGCACCACAGTCCAGAACAGGTATCCACAGTTGGAACACGGTATATTAAATCAAAATTAACAAACTGTTACTCTGACATTTTCTTCCTTAAAAAAAAATCTTCATTTTCTATCTTCTAAAATAAAAGTCCCATCACTTGCTCTCCATTTGAAGTTGACAAGGTAAGAAACTAAATCAGTAAAAATAACAAGTCTGTTTTATTAAACAGAGCTTGAAACCACATTTTGATGGGACCATCTTTATGGCAGTCAAGATGTTGAATAAAGCTTAAGAGAACAGACTACTTCAAGTTTCCAGCCTGCCTTTTTAATATTAATAGTTATAACATGAACAAATGATTCAAAGCCAAGTATGAAATGAGAGAAACTTTTCCAAGAATGTGACAGAGAGACCTGAAAAGCACCACTTTGAGTAAATCTGTGTTCTTTAACTTCACTTTTGAAGCAGTGCACTGTGCACAAGATCAACACTCTTAAATCCTGCATCTCCTCTGCCACTTTCTCTGTTTTATGCCTTTTAAACTGCTTCCAGATAGTGTGCCAGGTCTACATCAATACAGTATTCAAAAATGGATGGCAGACATCTTCCTCTCATATCTTAAGAAACTTGGCATTGAGGAGAATTTCTGTCCAAGTAAAGCTGGATTAGGTCCTTCTTCAGACTGTATGAAAGCTACTCTACTGAGCAACCAGGCAATCTCACCTTACAGCTCCAGCCTGGAGTACCACCTAACCAGAGAGGATAGTTCTATTTTTCGAAAGGAAGCATTTGAAGACCCTTCTGGCCAGAAATAGACAATGGAGAAAAATACATCTTTGAGACCTGGTGAAGAAAGCAGCTGTCTTGGAGCATACAAATTCTTCCTCATAAGCAGACAGTGTAAAGATTTGCACACTGAAGTAAGCCCCAGCGAATAAAGAAAACTCCCTTTCTTTCACGGATGTAGAAATTATGTGCCAAACCTTTTTACCCATGCAAGTACATTGTTTATTGTATGGCCCCTGGAGGGGCAGATGACACACTGAAAAAACAGCAAGCTGTTACACTCTTCAAAAGAGAGGCAAGCAGCACGACAGTGATCTAAGTAAGGAAAAGCAACAATCACCTTGAATGCTCAGCTATAATACAGTCTATTTCAGAAGACAAAGATGATTATGAGACTGGGGCATCTCTCTTATGAGGAAGACTGAGGGAACTGGACCTGCTCAGCCATGAGAAGAGACTACTGAGAGGGGACCTCATCAATGCCTATAATTATCTGAAGGGGGATGTTAAGAGGATGGATCTGGGCTCTTCTTGGTGGTACCCAGCAACAGGACAAGAGACAACAGGCAGAGACTGATGCACAGGAAGTTCCACCTGACCACGAGGAAGAATTCTTTACTGTGTGGGTGACTGAGCACTGGAACAGACTGTCCAAAAAGCATGTGGAATGCTTCCCTTGCTGGAGATGTTCAAGAACCATTTGGATGCAATCCTACACCATGTGCTCTGGGATGATCCTGCTTGAGCAAGCAGGTTGGCCCCAGATGACCCACTGTGTTTCCTTCCAACTTGACCCATTCTGGGATACTCTGATGTAAACAAACCAAAATATGTGGGGTTTGTCCAAACACCTATTTTATTCACAGCAGACGCTGCAAATGCTGTGGAAACAAAATGTTTCTGCATGAACATAGCTTACTGATGCAATCTAAAGGGTATTACAGAGCTACTCAAATTTCTCACACATTTCCCATATAGCCTTGACATATTACACTGTCAGCTTCGTATCTGACACAGAGCTGTTTCCACATTTTTTATGTTTGTGAAATGTCTGTAGCACTTGATAATAATGGAAAAGCCTTCTAGGTAAAACTTGCTGATGCCAAACAAATAGTTGGCACGAAGACCAGTAAGACCTCCTGAGCATGTGATGGGTTAAACATGCAAGGATGATAAAAATTGTTTAAGTCATGACACAGACTCAGTTGTAACTCTCAGTTACCAGATGCCAAAGTTATAATCACAGCCTTAACTTCACCATTTCCTAAGTAGGCAGTTTAAAGCTGTGTTCCTTACAACTCTAGATAAAACCACCCTATTTTTTACTTTGAATATTCAAAGTAAAAAGATATTATACTATCCCTAAACACCAAATCTGACACATTACTATATGCAGCACTTGTCATTACTATATAAGTCATATGGTTAAGCTGGACATTTTGTCTAACAATGCAATCTTGTTCAACCACTACTGTTCACTTTATTAGTAACCGTTTTATCACAAAATATTTTATTTTCACCACTTTGAATTAACAACCCTTAAGAAACCCACATAGTCCTCTCCACATACAGCAAATTTAATTTCAGCCTATTAACAAAATGAGATTACTAAAGTATTAAAGCATCAGGTCAAAAACCACACAGGATCACAATACTCAAGTGCCTATCTCATCAGCAAACATTGCAACAAAAGGCACAACACTGGTGGAAAAAGACAGTGTAAGCGAACTAGAAACAGGATTTCAAGTTTCCCAAATTGATCTATATGGCTATCAGGGACCCAGCCAGTTATTACAAATCACTGTCTGAGCATAGACTTTTCTGTAGCTGTTGCCATAATGTTACATCACAATACTTTTTTAACTGTTACCTGCTACTTGTGCCAATTTATCATGAAGTGCATACAAGCTCTTCATCATGAGACTTATTTCCTCTTCCTAGAATGAGAAAAACATATTTATGTTAAAAACACGAGTAGCAGAGATATAGCTTTTTTTCCCTTTATCCCCAAAATCTTCATATACCATGAGGAAAAAACCCAGGGTTTACACATACAGGTAGGAAGCTGTAACATCTCACACACCAGATATGATGCAGGCAATAGATTCTGAATCCAAGTATACACTGAATATTTAGATCTGACTGAAGCTAAACTAGATTGCAGTTTGGACTCTGATGGATCTGCCAGTTAAAACCAAGAGACTCCCTGTAGTATTTTGATACTACCAAGAGAGTAGTGAAATGACTCAAAAGAAATCTGTTTTATTTGGGGTGGTTTTTTGATAGCTACTGTGTAAAAATAAAAATTTTATTCTTTATAAATGTGATGTGACATTTTATACAAGCCACACAAAAGTACCATCTGGTCACAATCCAGCACAAGATCCAGAGCAAATGAAGATTTTTGTTGTCTACCTTCAAACTACAGTAATTTAATAAAAAAACAACCAAATAAACCACCCTCCCCAAACAAAAAGCCAAAACAAGCACACCAGAAAGCTGTGAACTATCTTGTTAATACTTCTTGCATACACTAAAATATAAAAAGGCCTAATTCCCAAAATAAGCATGAATATGAGATGTCATATAATTGCTACTTACAGGGGAGTTAAATGTATCAAGATACCAAGTAATTTTATTTAAATATAACCAGGACCATTTTATATTAAAAGGAATTATTCAAAACAAAAAGAGAAAGAGCATGCAATTATATACACAATTATGTACACTAAAGGCTATTCTGAAATGTTAAAGTTTTATCAAATGGCTAAGAATAGAGCCTTCATTTAAAAAAACACTCAAAAAAGTATTTTTCCAGTTTGTGCATGTGCTGGTTATACTAATTTTGAAAAAAAGTAGCTATGTTAGGCTTAATTCCCTGATGCACCAGCACTATGACATAATTTTAAAATGTGAATAGTCCAATCTTTTTTTACTGTAAGAAATTTGCTACCAGAAAAGCAAAATACTTCTTTCATTATCAAACAATAGACAAATTATTTCCCAACAGAACTATCAACAATTACCAGCGTCACCTCTCCCTATTCTGGCACTACAAAACCATCACTGAGAGTATGTTGATACTCCTCAACTACATCAATGGAAACTAACCAATCTTACTAATTCATTTCTTGGCCAGAAAATACTGTGAATGGCAGAAGAGGAAAATCAGTCCTCCAGCACACACACACACCACCAGCAGTTCTTCAAGTTCCATTTATTGCCAGTAGGTACACCCATGACTTCACTAATAGCTACGTTGAGATGAACGTGAGAAATATTACTGTGACCTTTTTTTAAAATAATTAACAGCTGGACCACATAAAAGAAGAACTGAACAGTATAACCTTTGTAGCTAACAAACAAGCAAGCGTGCAATGGGATTACTATGGAACAGTGCAGCAGAAACAGGAGTAAGTAACATATAGAACAGGTTCTCAGGCCAAGTTCAGTGAACAAAATGCATTCTCTCCACACTAGTAAAGTCATTTTGTAAGAATCCCTAGAATCTGCCTCAAGAAATTTAATTTGTTCAAGAGATTCAGAAACATTTTCTATCTAAGAAACCAGCCAAGGCCACCTTGCTTAATATGCAATTACTCACTTTTGGAGAGTTCAATCCTAGACACAAAGGCCCACCAATCCACCAAACAAAAAACCAAATCCCACACAGTAAACCAAAAAAACATCTCCCCAAATCCTCCACAGTTGTCTGCAATACTTGCTTATATATGCCTAGCAAAAGCAGATCATTATGTTTACAATTCAAGTCAGAAGAGAGAACCACCTGAACACATGCTGCATCACTAAGAATAATACAGATAACTTCGATAGTGACATTTAAAAAATGTTACCCTGATATTTCAGACAAAAAAGTAAATATAGGAATAAGTAACAGAATGGAATCAAGAGACAAATTTTAAATTCCATTTTGAAGGACTTTAACTCTTGCTCTTCTATAACACTAAAGATCCTCAGGTCAATCATCTCTTACCAGCTGTGCTTTCAAGGTTGAAAAGCCAAATAGTACCAGTAAGTGAAAAACTGTTAAATTTAATCTCAAAATTTGCAACACTCTTTTCTTTTTACAACACAAACTATGTACTAGTTTCATTGTGTATGAAGCAACCAGCACGCCACAGCCAAATCTTGTAATCCTATTTATATTGCCCAAGGTAAAAAAAAAGTTAAAACATTGGTTACAAGAAGTACATTTACTTCCTGGAAATTACACTAAAACTGCATCCTTCTGAACAGATCTATATTCTTTTCATACAACCATGTGACAGATTAAAATCTCAATGTTAAGTGGTTTTACTTACTTGTATTTTTTGGAGTTCTTCACTAAAGGGATCCTTGACTGTCAAAAAAAAAAAAAAGATACAAATTAATTCACTCTAGGGTCTGAAAATACTAAAAAGGTATACTAACATTGTAGCTTTATGACAACACTGCAATAGTTAAGATAAAGCAAGGTCCATAATAAGACAAATAACAGAGACATCTATTAACCTTTGCCCTAACTCTGCATTTGATAATGCAGTATAGCAGCATTTAGGTTAAACCAGATTTTTGTATCAACAAATTTCACAGCTATTTCTTTACAAAAAAACCTGTGCTTGCCACTTGCTGAACTCTTGATTTAATAACTCAATTGCTTTGAAATAATTTGATGGTTTTACATTTTAGTGGACAATTTAAAAAGGAAAACCCCTTTTTTACTCACCACTAATACATAGAACAAAGCTCTACAACTTGGCATTTTCTTTTAACAAGAGTGAGACTGACACACTGAGAGCTAATGCACTCCCATGCATATAGGTATTCACAAAGTATCAAAAGCTGCCCACCCAAGAGTAGATTGATTGGCAATATCTTGATTGCTGATCCACAACCATGCTCAAACTGATCAGTTAGAGTTAATTTAGTTATAAACAGGAAATATAAGAGAAACATAAAGGTTGACATATTAGATCAAATTCATGGCAAGCTTTCTCATTTAGGAGAAATGGAGAATACAAAAGAAACTAAGGACCAACTTATAAGACAGGGGTCCCAACCTCAGTCAAGTGAAAGTGAATATGGATAAGAAACAAAAAAAATCATTTTCCAAGAAAAAAAAAATTGTAAAAGAATGTGATTTTTATTAACTGCATGAACTTCAGTAGCTGCCTTGTCAGCAGACAAATGTTGATGTTTTTCACCTTAGTTTTGAAAGGAAGTTTGAAGTAGAAATGATTTCCCTTTCTCTGCTCCTACACATAGCAATGGTAAGATCCACATTGCTACAGTTACAACCAACAAATGATGTATAAAACAGCAGGACAATGAAAACACTCTCTAAATGAAGAAGACTTGACTCTCTGCAACTTTGCAAGCAAGTTTGCCCATGTGCCTCAGCTCAGAAAAAAATAAAGCATGTTACCAACCCAATAAGCTCCTTGGCTTCTTCTGATACAGCAAATGGAAAAAAAAAATCAAACCAAAACCACCCAAACACAGGGACAGGTTTTCACAGACATCCAAATACTCTATTCAGATATAAGAATAATTAAAGCTCATAGAAGCAGATGTTGAAGACTCTTGCCTACCAAGCCCTACAGCACTTCATGATTTCATTCTATGGGTCCAAATTCACAGCCATTGCTTACTGGATTATCAAGCTACCAGCTTTAAAAAGTTTTACATATTTCATTCATTAACTCAATCAAACACACCCAGGACACTAAACATTTACTCTAAACAGCCTAAAATAGGATTAAACACCCAGTTTGATCATTAATTATCCAGACAAGGATAATTACAGACTCCAGGGTCGATGCTATTCCACATACATGAAATCTTGATTGAGCAGTGGTTTTTAGAGTGGAAGGCACAAGACACAAGAGTGTGTAGATTTCAGTACACCTGAGTAACATACTTTAGCACTGATGAAAGTCATGAAACAAACACATATGCAACATTTCCATACCTGCAAAGACACAAACTGAAAAATGTCACCTGAAATTCTAGATATGCTAGGGCAGTCCAGCAATTAAGTGGAGGCTATTGTGGTGGTTAGACTTTTCCAGCATCACAATCCCAGTGTAAAATCAATCTCACATTTTGGCAACTTCATATTTACATAAATTACACCTTGAGTTTATTAAGCAAGCCAAATGAGATATACAAATACACAGTGGTTACAATGACCAAGAATACCAACCTCCTTTTCAAATACCTATCACAAATATTTAGCAATCTTTAAAACTTCTTATTTTAACTCACACTATAGGATCTCCACTAAATCCCTCTGAAGTTAGCGATTGTTATTGTTAACCAAAAATGGAAGTACATTTTATATATTATACTATTTAGTTTAGAGTGACTGGGGCCTTGAGAGGCAAGTATGCAAAATGCAACTGCAGCAATTTATCAGTTGCATATGCAATTACAACTGTTAATCAATCTGCATTTATTTACCACATAACCTCAATTCACTTGAGTTAATAAGGCCACTCCTTAACCTCTTCAGTAATTCCTCTTCTGAATACACCCTTCTTTCTTTTGTCCAGAATCTTATCTCTTACCAAATCCTCCCACATGCTTCAGTCACAGATGCAAAGTTCTCACCTACTCCAACATGCCTAAGGTATTTCAATATCCTACATCAGCATTCTTGGTTCAAAAGCTTTCTTGACAGTTCTTAGAATATACAACTATATTTGTAAAAGTGATAAATTCTTATTGTACAAAACTAAACATTAAATTAAGAATCAATCATTAATATAAGATTTTTTTATCTGAACATATACTTCCAAGGCTCCTCCTCAAAACAGGTTTGAGACCTCTACCATGCAACAATTGGCCAGCCTTGAAAATAGTCTATGAACCTCCCATTCTAATGGAGTTCAAAGAACTTACCATCTCCTTATGCTACAAAGTTAAAAGATGTATTCTTGCATCAGAGGGCAGAGAGTGTAATAAACATTATTCAGATCTTCCATAACATTCATTCCTTCATTCATCACTCATACACATTTGAGAATCCTTTAGCAGGAGTTCCTCCTTGCTATAAAAGCCACCTCTGAACCTTTCTGCAGCTCCATGTTCTTAACATTTTAAGGTGCCATTTTTAACAGAACCACTGTAATGCCACAATCTATTTCTGAATGTACAGAGAACTTGATTTTATAGATGAAAAAGCAAAATTCCAATGAAACTTTAAGAAACTGTAAAGCTGCAGCAGCAGAAACAAGAATGATCCCAACTAACCCATAAGCAGTTAGTTTCTCAGTGTGATGACACAAAGAATTAAGCACCATTCACCCAAAGGATTCAGAGACTGTCCACTACAACATATACCTCCAAGTTAGCAGCTTCTGCAGAAACAAGAATGTTCCTCCCTGCAAAGTACTCTTCTCCTCCTCATCCACCAAGCCATAAGCAGACTAACCCCAAAACAGAAATAGTAACCTTTCCAAAATCTGTATTACAAAGATGTGTTCTGTAAGAGGATAATCTAACGCTTTCCATCAGATTTTTTTTTCTTCTTAAAGCAAATACATTATCCAGCTAATGTACTGCTACCAGAGTAAGAAACAATACTAGAAGCACTGCTATAAGAAAACATGATCTTGAAAACAATTTTTCAATAATTTTACAACCCAAGAATTTTTAATGTCAGCTAACAGGTCTGTAACTTTTTCTAAGTCTAGGATCAAGGTCTAACTTCAGCCACTGACATACCATGTATGTGTCAAGAATAATTCCAAACATTGTCTCTCAGAAACCTCAAAATGCCAGAAAAATACCAAACAAACAAGTTATTGCACAAAGTGTTATTCCAGAACTCCATATTTCAAACTTCTTAAACAAAAAAATCCTGCCTTTATTTTCCTGTCTGCAATAATTCAATGCTCAAAACAGACAAGCAGTTTTGCATTATCTTCCAGCTCCATATTTCTCTAATTCAGGCAGAAACCACTTTGAACCTGCAGTCTAAATCTCTCTGCTTTGATATTAAGACATCAAATCATACAGCAATTCCTTCTATACAGATCATCTTTGTGTGCTTTGGAAATGGCTTTTGTATTTCTACGTGGGTACCCCATTACAGTTTGAATACTCCTTGGCTGTGTCAATTTTCAAGAGCAGCGTAATGTGCCACAAATGTACAAACAGCTGAATCTTTCCTTAACATCTAGTCACTTTTTTAACTGGCTCAGTTTAAAGCTCTTTTATTGATAATTTTTCCAGCCAATATAATTTTAATTAATTCTGTTTGTAAGTGATGTAACAATTGATGAAATAACCAACAGTTTCATGTTGTTCCCTTCTTTCGACAAAGACCCCCTCCAAAAGAATTAAAACAATCATATTTGTGATACACACTTCAGACACACTTTCTATCACCTCTGAAAATAAGAGTCTTCATTATTTTAGGTAAAAGGATATGACCTACCAGAATTTCTCTTTGGACTTTTCACTACTTAAAAAAATAAAAAGCTCAACAAATTACAACAAAATAACCATCTCTTTTGCTTAGCTGTATCACCCTTTCTAGAAAGGTTTAAATCTACTCCTGCCTACTTAAATGCTGGTTAGACCTGAATGTTGAAAGGTGCTCCTGTGAGTCATGCCAATTTAATTCATATTTAGGAAGAGACACAAGTGTTTTGGGAAAGCTTCTCATCAGATTATTCAGTTTCACTACAATAATAACATTAGTTTCATTCTAGTACTCTTATTAGTGAAAAGCCTAATTATAAAAAAATTATAAAAGTTATCTGTTCTTAAGAATCAAATTACAACAAAATAACCATCTCTTTTGCTTAGCTGTATCACCCTTTCTAGAAAGGTTTAAATCTACTCCTGCCTACTTAAATGCTGGTTAGACCTGAATGTTGAAAGGTGCTCCTGTGAGTCATGCCAATTTAATTCATATTTAGGAAGAGACACAAGTGTTTTGGGAAAGCTTCTCATCAGATTATTCAGTTTCACTACAATAATAACATTAGTTTCATTCTAGTACTCTTATTAGTGAACAAAAAGCCTAATTATAAAAAAATATAGAAGTTATCTGTTCTTAAGAACATGTAAGGAAATATTTTTTAGTAACAATTATCTGCACACATGATTTTTTGCATTATATTACAAAACACAGAAGAAACAGCTGTCTCTGTTCTATTAGGGAAAATAGCCCAAAAGTGCACTTGGTCTGCATTGTAAAAATTAGATTAAAATCATATAACAAGGTACTGTGTATACATAGGAAATAAAAAACCAACCACACTAAGACTGCTCTTATGAGCAGCTGCCAAAGATTACCAGGAGAAGTGTTAGACTTCAGACACATACTAGCATTTTGCTATGGGTTGAGAATCAGAATAGGCTTCTGAAATAGCTCTTCTTTTGCACCTCTCCCAAATAATTTCAGCTCCTTACATTTTATAAGGTCAAAAAATACCCACCACTTCAACAAATTAACACAAATTTAGAAAAAAGAGGAAACTCAATCTTTAAAGCATAGCAACACAACATGTCTTATGTTAAACTAGGAAGCATTCTGCTTTCCTCAAACTCCAAAGTTCAGAGTGGAAAGCAAACTAATAAAGCAAGTGTTATTCAAACACAGAAGGTTTAAGAATCAATGGGAAGCTGCAATTAAATACTGAATCTACTGTCACTCTGCCAAGAGGCCCAGTCTTGATACAAATATCCTGTGATTTCAAACAAGTAGTAAGGACTTCTGTCTTGAAGAGTTTCCAAAATAAAAACAATTATAACCTCTTCTTCCAAACAGACTTCAGTTACAAAGTACTAGTAATAGTATGAACAGTTTACAGCATCCAAAGGTAACATTTGATAGGAGCACAAAGTCAAGATACCAATCACAGGAATTTTTCATTTTTACAACTGGGGTTCTGTTGCACCTCTGTCCTTTCAATCCTTCAGCACACATTGGTCTATCAGTGCTTGCTGCACTATGACAGCAAGCAGAACTGCTGGACAATATATTTACAAAGCCTGAACACAACAGTAGAACTCTGAGAACAGGTGGTCTATGCAGGACATACAGAGGTAGTTGCTAGCAGGTCTCTTGGCATGACAAAGATGAGCTTTCACCGAGGAAGCAGCAGTCAGTTTACCACAAGTATCCATATTAGTTAAAAGAATAAGGAAACTGCTCACCACATTCTGTAGAAGTTTGAAGGGCTCAAAATCAGGATGAGTAATACAGTAATACAAACATAACACTTGACTGGACATGCATAACACCAAGCAAAATTGAGTTACTTCCATTTTTATTCCACTGGACTAAGACGGAAGAGCTGGCTAACCTTCCAGGCTGTCTACCACAGCAGCTGCTTTTGTTTGGTGATGTGTTCGATTAATCTACCTGGTTCAAATAAAAATTATCCAAAGGGAACAACTGGACTAACACACCATTATTCTTTACTCGGATTAAGAGTCTGCTTGAACTAAGACTGAACTTGAACTAATGTTATCATCATTGTTTATTAATTAAATAGGTTATGCCTACTAGTTAAAAGGTTACATCATCAGCTTGTGGATTAAGGTGATGAATCTTCTAGCAGTACTGTGTGCACCTCTGATCCTGGTGGATCTGGAGAGGAGGAAAAAACCAAGAAAAAACAGAACCTTTCTTGGCAAGAAACTCACCTGCCATACAGAAACAGGAAAAAAAGAAGACAGAAAGGAAGTACAAGTGAGTCGTACCAAGATCTCAAACACTAGGGGCAATAAAACTGTACCACACCTTTGGCACATCAGAACTCTATAGTATCTAGGTCATTACATAGTAGCATAAAACTCAGTGCTTGAACTATGAAAAAAAATTTTACAGAACAAGATCCTAACTCTCTTTCCTCAAATCATGTATCTCGTGCCTAAGGGAGCTGGCATACAGTTAGTCTGATCCCAAGGCTTGTGTAAGCAGCCTGGTACATTCCCTTATTCTGAATGGCAAAGGAAATCACATGCTAACTCATTTCCTTACAGAAGCAAAAGGCAGACCCTGTTTGGCCTTAGGTCCTCAATTACCAGGACAGCTCTTCCCCAGGGCTGCTACTTTCATGTCATTTCCCTCCAGTCTGCTCTCCCTCAAAAGGAATTACTTTAATATCACATATTCTACACAGCAGAATAAAACAAGTGAATTTAACTTCTCACTGTTTTTCTTCCCCTGCCACTTCATGGGCATTTGTACTCAATCTGCACATTTTTGTTGTTAGTTCAATAAGCAAGACCTTTAGCTGAAGGTCAAAAGTTAAAAAAAAAGTGTTTAAAGTTATAAATAAAAAGCCACCACATTGCACAATTCTGAAGTATGCCAACACACCCATGCTCAATGTAGACAACTGAAACTCTGCAGGGAGTACCACCTCTGATGGAAGTAAAACTTAACAGGCATTGATCATAACACACCTAGGATCACCAAATCAAACTGTGCATGCATACCTGCCCATTCTGAATGAATGAGCTCTCAGGAGCACTCAAAAGACTGGTATTTCTACTCCTAGCTCAAAGGTCACTGTACAAACAGTACAGCAGTATAGCTCTTAGATGTTCTCAACACTCCCTTTTTCTTTTTTTTCTGAGTTTATATCAAAATGAACATGCATTTATTATTATAAGCAAAAGACAAAGTACCCAAACATGAACACATCCTTTAACACAGCTCAAATTCCCTATTTCCCATAGTGCCTTACACTTTTATCCACACCTGCTTTTACATAAGCAAACGTAAAAACATAAGTACTTCTCATGCTTACAAATAAGAAAATTTGATCTCTTCCTCCTCAAAAAGAATTAATCTCTGAAAAATGCCAGCCATAACAGCACATCTCCTCCAGCAAGTTATGCCCAACAGGCATCACATTTGCCTGTTTCACGGTTATCATACACCTACTCTCACACTGCATGGCAGAACATAAACACAGGCAGAACAGAAAGACAGCACTAAATAACATTGTAGGAGGTATACAGCACAGTAGGACTCAACGTTGAACATTATAAACTCCAGCAAACCTTCTAACACAGAAGGAAGCTACATGAGCTCAGCTTTAAGATGTGGAGCGGTTCTTCAATCTATCCCTGCACAGATCAGAATGCTTCTTTCCATCAGTACCATTGCCCCTTTGACAAGTTTCTCTGTATCAGAACGACTCAGTGGGCAGAAGCTGCCAAGGTTACTTCTGATCAAGACCTGAGCTACACCATGTCCTGATTTATTATAATCACAGCAAAGGCACTACTACCTTCATCCACAAATCTGTATCTACCAGGAAAAATAGAAGGAGCCAAGGACAGACAAGACAGTACTAAAGAAGGGATTCTCCCTTAAAAAACCTTTTCTTTTTAATACACCCTGATTTCAAGTCACTGACCCTCAACCTAACACAAATCACAACAGACAACTAATTTTAGCAGCAAATACACTCACAAGAACTGTATAGGCAAAAGGAATATATGCCTCATGATTAAAACACTCCGTGATCCTCCACAACATTGGAATAGCACCTTCACCAACAAAAAGACACTGTACTTGCTTAATTTATTTGCCTAAGATTTTTAGTGAAGCAACTTTCTCAAGCAGCAGTTCTGGCCTGTTCAAATGTTCATACTGTTACTGAAGCACAAGTCTAGAAGCATGACAGGGATCAGTTCGGTACAACTCTACAACTCCTGCCAGCTTAGCTGGGTAAGCAGTGAATCTGAGTTTGCAACCTACTACTCTCAGACGAAACACAGATCTCAAAAGGATTTAAACGTAAATGATTTTTAGAAACACAATGGCATCCCAAAGATAGGAGGACTGCAGGCCTGATTCTCCTCCTGTACTGGGATAATTATAGACTACGGAACAGTAGGGCTCCTACAATGCAAAATTTAAGTCCTTGTGTATCATGGGCTCTTCTTTAAAATATTTCCACTGCATCCATTATCACTTTCTGCATCTGTCCTAAGCAGAAAGATCTGCATTGCACTTGAACAGTATGAGAGTTGACTGAGGTTCTTAACAAATGAAACAAGTCTGCTTTTTGCTTTCTCGCACTTTTTTTAGTCTCTAGAGCTTTTTAAAATGTAAAAGTTGCAACCAGATCTGCTTTCAGATTCTGGATCACCTCACATCAGAAATGAAATTTGCTTTTGAGAAAGCTATGCACTGTAGAATGCAGTGCAAACTTTTGATTACTTTTTGATACCTAATGAAAACAGACTGACTCCTGTCAGAGCTCTTCTGCATCCCTGTTCCCCAGGCAAGCAATTCTAGTTCCGATATTATGAAGTAAGTAATACTTACTTACTTATGAAGTAAGTATTACTTACTTCAAAAAACTCATAGCTTCCAACAGTAACTTTGAAAAAATGTCATAATAAGAATCTGCAGTAATGGCATAAGGAATGTTTTGTGCACATCTGCTAACAGCAGCACATTTAAGCACATGAATGCAAAGTACTCATAAATATTCTGAACTAAGTATCAACTACCACTATCTCCCTAAAAATAGGAATTCTGAATTTCCATCATTTTTGTTTCAAACACTACTGAGCAATTTTCTTATTTATACTTTATACTCCAGATCTATTACAAAGGTAAACAGACTGTTTATAACCCTTTAGGAAGGACTTGAAGCTGTCAGCTGAGCTATTTTGTACTACATAGCAATTAGACTTTCCTAGACCAAAATCACTACATAATAATTATTCAACTTTCCTACACAAAAAGCCAAATTATTCCTTATTTTAAAGAATAATTTCTCACATACCATAAGGAAAATGAGAGTTTAGAATTGTCAAGAATCCTAAGGAAATCTAACTATTCTGCCTGACTTTACCTTATGAAGACAACCTAGGGATTCTTCTTGTTTGATCTACTGAACTTGATCCAAAACTCATCAAACCATAGAACTGAGATTGCTACAAGAGAGACTAGTCTTTAAGAAAAACATCAGGATTTTCTTTTCTATCACCTAGTTGAGAAATACTTGCTAACTAGGATTTAAAGCAATATACAGAAAGTGAAACAGCAATATGCTAATATTTCAATAGAAGTTGTTACATTGTCAAATACAAGTCAGGGTATCCCTTGCAAAGTACAAGCAACATTAATAGGCACATAGCACAGAAACACTTCCAATATTTTAATTTTTCTCCTTCCCTTCATTACATCCTCTTCCACAAATAGTTCCTATCCACAACTAAATTTATTCTGTTAAAGCCAACACTCTAAAGAATATAGACTCTTCTAAGAAGGTGATCTTAGAAGGCAAGTAAATTTGTAACAGTTATCTGTGAAATATCACAGCACTTCAACAGTACTTTGCAGGCCTGTGAGCTTAACAGTCATCTTCTTGTCCTTTATACAGCAAATCTAACTTCTTAGCAACTAAACTCCCTGCATAAAATTCCAAAGAAGTTTTAACACCTGAGAAATTTAGACGTCAAGAACAAAGGAACATCAGTGGAATTGAATGAAACTCATAGAATTGTGATTTGCTTAAGCTTACACTTGCAATATACACAACTGCTAAGTCTCCCTGAATTAACATTTCAAAAACACAAGTTGTAGTAAATATAGTAAGGATTATCCTCCTAGCAGTTGTTTTGTAACAAGAATCACAGAAAGACCAAAATTATTAGCAAGACATGTCACTTTAAAAAGCTTCTTATAAGAAAATAAGACTTTATTAAAGGCCTACGTGAAACCTTCAAGATTCATTTTTTGTTGTGATGGTTTTGTTCTGTTTTGTTTTTTTCTTTTCTCACATCAACTGCTTCCCAAAGTACTGGAGCAGAAATGGCAGAAGTAACCTACATACAACCTATTTCAGATTACAGACTTCAACAGCATCTGTACTAAGCGCCCACATCTTTCAGAAAGAAAGTGAACCAGATCTGAAAGCAACATCAACCCATCTGATACAGTTACCATCTTTTCATTAAAAATAACTTTAGAATTAACTTCCAGGAACAGCCACTTGAGATGCTCAGAGTAACATCACAAAACCACAGGAGTTTGAAGAGATAGGCAGACACACCTCTTCAGGGTTTGAAGAACCTAGGAAGTAGCCTAAAGTGTATCATTTTCCTGACAAAATACTATGCTGGCTTGGCAAGAAGTTGATATAATCCCATGGTGTTTTGAAGGCAGGTTAAAAACAAAACATTCTTTACAGCCAGAGTAAAATGAATGAGGTTACCAGCACCAAGCCCAAACGGATCTTTTTCAAATGCAGCATTGTCAAAGACAGCAAGCACAACAGGCACTAGCATTAGCTGGGTCTGTTATGTGAGATGGAAGAGCAGGTCATTTCAGCAGGTTTAAGAAAAAGTCCATCTCTATTTTAGACAGGAAAATGCATAAAAACCTTACTTCAAGTGAAGTTTAAAGCTTAGATATAGAAGAATTAGCCCAGTTCTGATTTGTCTTTGAACATTTTATGCTACATGTGAAAAAACTAAAGCACTTCATAGATATTTCAGAGCACTGCATAAGAAATCATTTGAACACTATGCACAGTGTGACAAGTCTCTTGTGAAATACTCTGCTCACCCTTTACATTACTCCACCTGGTCTAAATTCAACTACAACACCTGGTTTTAAGCCTCCTCCTTTAGACACATCTCCTCTCTTCTTAGCTTGACAAATATTTAAGTGTTGATATTGAGTGTACCTTGTGATAAGTATTTTTCAACACCTCAAACATACTATCACCTTACTCTGATTGTATTTAATTTTAGGCAATTAACTATTAAGAAAATCAACATTAAGCTCACTGTGCATCATTCCCTGCAAATTTAAAATAAGAAGGCACCAAATATACAAATAACTGTCTTTATTGCTTTATCATAGTAAGCATGATAATAAGATGCATATATTGCAACTCTGCTGAATCCTAAAAGTTTTTATGACATGGACTGGAGTTTAAAATAGATTATTTTTTTCCACTGTCAAATCACTCTCATCCAACAGAATCTAACCTACAACCACCTAAAAGACAGAAAAATCTCAATATCCAATCACCTAAATGATAAGGCTGTTTTTGAGATATACTACTATTTTTCATTAAAAAGCATGAATCATTTCTGCTTCTATTAAAAAACCCAGACAATACACCCATATAAACATAAGAGTCAAAGGACTCACTTGGATGATGTTTAAGCTTAGGAAGCATATAATAGAAGACAGGGTTCTCCCCCTTTTCAGTAAACATCAATCTTTATTAGCCTGTCTTGTCTGTTCTTGCCTGTTCTACAGCCCACCGTATTTTTGTTCCATATGCTGATTTGAAAGGAATTTAGTAAGCACGTGCTAAACATATGGGCGAGGTAAGTCCCTGCTCATTCCCACATTAATTAAAAGAAGTGGCCTGCTCCTCTTCCCACCAAAGGAGCTAGCCACAAAACGTGCTGTTTGCTCCTGCCAAAGGACACTATTCCCTGTTCCCATTTGTTATGTTGCAGCAAAGCCTGGGGCTGTGAGGAAGTAGCACAGATGAAATACGAGTGCCACTGCCAGGACAATTCTCCAGGAAATCCACTTTCGAGAGTTCCACTGAAAGAGAGCAAGTAAGAACAGGCCAAGAACTGGTTTACTTGAACCACCAAGCAACACTGGGCTACCAGAGCACTGACTAGGCAGCCTAACCTAAGCAAGGTCCTCTAACAAGAGCACAATTTTCCCTGTGTAAGTTCCAGGTGGGTTAACTCTTTAAGGGCAATACACTCAACAGTCATCCCACATGCTCTATAGGAACATTCACACATTCCAAAACAAATTTTCCTTCAATAAAAAAAATAATAATCCACGCTGAACTTTAAGAATTATTGCTATCTACATTGCTGAAACACTCAGCTTTTACCAAACAGGATGACAAGCCAGTTTTAACTCAACCACTGAATTTGGCAGTTTACCCCAGTAGGCTGACAGATCTTCTCCAGTTAAAATCATATTTCAAGACTAAAAGAAGCATATAAGACATGCTAGCACAAGAATACAGCTTATCCATATATAAGAAAATGTAGGCTTGTCTCTAACAGTTATGGCAGAAGCTAACCAGAGTATGAGCAGTCCCAACAGTCACACTATACTGTATCTAATTATAGCCCACCTGCGTATGTTCACAGCCAGCTCAAAAAACAAGACTGAACAAGACTTAAAAACCACGTGGACCACTGCAATGAAACCACTGCAAATCCCCAAGTCCTTGCTGCTACTGTCCTTCCTCAACACCAAATGTTTTACTCACCCCTTCCCCCCACAAAGAGCACAAAACAGAATTTAAAATTATTCTGCTACCCTAATGCAATGAACAAAGTTTGAAAGGGAATAAAAAGAGAAAAAGAAAAGAAGCCAGCCCACACTGCTGCCCTGGGACATCTAGCAGATCCCAAGGTAACAGTCAGATCACTCCTTACAAGGCCCTGTACACATGTCCACAAATGAGTACATAAATCCTCTACCCTCTATAAAAAAATGTACACACTTTCATACACCCCACACACACACCATCCACAATCATCTCAAGAAAAGTGCAGGTTGCCAAGAACCTTCTAATGCTCTTACATTCCAAAACCAGGTTTCTGCATAATTTCTTACCAGAAGCAATGAAAAATCAAGACAGCAATGGCATGATTTTTCTTTCTGATATTAGAATCTCCACTGTCCATTTCAAAACAGCCAAGAACGGAATTAGCGTGAATCACCACCCTTAGGTGGTATGTTTCCATTTTTGTATTCTTCATTACTAGAAAACGGTCATTTTAAAATCCATTCTAAGTTACTTCCACATATTAAAGAAGTTCCCATACAGTTCAGTATTTAAAAAAATAAAAATGAATGCTCTGAAATTCACACTAAAGCACAGCAGCAATTAATGTATAAACGTTATTATCAACTAAATTTAGAAGGAATCGTTTATTAGAAAACAATAAACAATAGGTCAAGTATTCACTGCACAAAGTCTGTCACAGTGTGCAACATCATCTCAACCCAGGATCCTTTTCAAGCCTCAGCACACATGAATGAAAACAACCTGCTTTATTACCAAACAACTACAGTCAAATCTTAGCCCTGCAGGAATCCCAGGTATCTAACTGTGTGCACTTACTCCTGAGAGATTAACATAAAGCCTCACTTCGTCAATTTTCTATTAACCATACTGCTGCTAAATTGAACAAAACCCACAGAATTGCTTTGGGAAGAAAACTTGCTAGAAAATAAGGTATCAACAGATTACAGCAGGGAATGCTGGGATTTAAGTTTATCCTCAAATATCTTGCAAGCTTATTACACCAGCTTGCAAAGCACATACACAAGGAAAGACAATTTCTCGGTGCACCATCCTGTAAGGAGAGATTATACTAAGGTGGAACCCAGAACTGCTCAGTACGGGGATGTCTGGGAACGCAAAGGCTTATTAACATTTGTTACATCCAGTTGCAGAAACTGCTCTTACCCTTCACCTAATACTTACTGTTGGCTCCCACATCCTCAGCTACTCCAGAACCTCTCATTCTCAGGTATGTGAATCCCAGTATCAGAAAGAACAAGCATGCAGCAGTTAAGAGGAACATGGACAGGTAATGTGCACTGAAGCCTCCAGTGGTGGATACCTCCTCTCTTTTGAACTGTTGGAGAAGCTCCTCCTCGGGCTCAGAGAGATTCTTCTTGTAGGTGTTTTTCAGGTAGGTATGATTTGAACCCGTATGATTGGAGTGGTTGAGTCTAAGGGAGGAGGTGGTTCCACCCGGGGGAAGGCTATTAGTAGATGAATAGATCCTGGATTCAACATTACAGCTACTAGGAGCACCGCTGAGAACATGATTATTGGTCGCTTTCCTAATGGTGCCTGGAGGGTCAGAGATTTTGCCGCTGTCCACATCCGTGAGCGGTGGTGGCAACAACAATACGGATGGGGATTTCTTGGGTAGGCCAATGCGGTATCTGGGGCTGGGAGGACTAGAGTCCAGATTTTCACATCCTCCTCCTCCTCCTCTTCCCCCCACCGCCGCCGCCGCCTCCTCCTCCTCCTCCTGACTGCTGCCCCTGTCTAGACTGCCGGCAGCAGCCGCCCCCGCCGCCCTGTCATTCGTTACGAGCACACCAGCACCGCAGCCTCCGCCAGCCCTTTCTTGGCCCGTCTCCATCACGCCAGCGCCGGCTGCAGCGCATTTGCTTGTTATGAATGGAGCAGGCGACTTGCTGAGGCTCCGTCTGGGCCGGCGAACTGCAGACTCCTCCTGCTGTTTGGCCCTCGCCCCCGCCGCCTCCTCCTCCTCCGAGTCCGAGTACTTGTCCCTGCTGCCTCCGTACGAGAGGAGCCGGTTCCCGTTCACGGTCCGGTTCTTCCACCGCTGCTGCTCGCTCTCCTTTTCCTCCTCCTCTTCGTCGTCCTCCTCCTCGCCGTCGCCGAGCTCCCTCACACCCTGAGTCGCCGCCGGTCTCCTGGCCGCCGCCCCCCACCAGGCGTTGGGCTTCCGCCGGGCCGCCTCCTCCGGGGGGGAGCTGCTGCTCACGCCGCAGGCGCCGTGGGGGGCGGCGGGCCTGAGGCCGCGGAAGAGGGGCGCAGCGCGCTCCCTCCTGCCGCCGGCCTGGCTCCGGGGGCTGCTCTCCACGTCCGACTCGTCCGAGCTGAAGCCCAGCAGCACTTTGCCGCCCCCGGACGGGGGTGCGGCGCGGCCCCGGCCGCCTCCGGCGGCAGTGTTATTGTTGTTGCTGTTCCGGGTCTTGTTGGCGCCGCCGCCGCGGGCCCCGGCCCGTTCATCCTCGCGCAGCTTCTTCAGCTTCTTCAGGTAGACGGGCCGGGTGCTCTCGGTGACCGGCCCCGGGGAGAAGCCGAAGCGCCTCAGCTCCGAGAAGAGCTCCTCGTCCGTGAGCTGCGCGGCCGTCGCCATTTTCCGCTCCCCGCCGCCGCCGCCGCGGCGCTTCCGACCCACGCGCCGCGCCGCGCTCCCCGCCGGAACTGACGCGCCGCACTCGGCTGTGG